>NW_013666536.1:198161-205635 GCF_000517525.1 Limulus polyphemus | reverse complement strand
TGTATATATATGACCGGCAAGAAGTGACGAGAGAGAATAATTGCAGACAGAGAGATATAGAGACAGATAATCGAGTCAAGCCGGAAATAAAGTGCGTGAATCGCTGTGAATTCTAGCGTATGTTTAAGTTAAAGTGACTGTGGAAATTAAGTGTATTGCAAAGTTGTATTGAGAAAAAAAATAAACTAGTTTTATTTAAGAAAGGACTTGTATCGCTGAAGTTTTTCGGAAAGAATTTCTACGGAAAATTATCAAACGACCAGAGACGTAACAGTATGTTAATAGGTGTTATATGGTCATGGGAAAAAAGAATTACCACAAACAACTTGGTACCACAATACTTTATTGTTGATATTAAAGATGCGACAAATGCGCTAACCCTCAATTTAAAAGGAACCAGATATTCAAAAGATCTAAAAGGAACAACGAAGAAAGAACTGGTTCGTTGTTCTTTTTTTAGTTATTTAAAAACTAAAAAACGAAAAATGAACCAGTTCGTTTTTTTTTTATCATGAGAAATTGAATTTGCGTACTCATATGTTTTTCATGGATTAATATTAATTACGTCGTTCCTGTATTAAATCATGGATTACACTGATTGCTGTTAGTGTATTAATTTGTGGATAAATGCTGATTACATCATTTGTGATTTCATTCACGGGTTCGTGCTGATTACATCGTTACTTTATTAATTTGTGGATTAGAGCTGACTGAATCCATAGTATATTAATCCATGGATTAGTGCTGATTATGTCCTTAGTGTATTAATTCATGAATTAATACTGATTGCGTCGTTAGTGTATTGATTCATGGATTAGTGTTGATTGCATGGTTAGTGTATTAATTAATAGATTAATGTTGATTGTGTCATTGGTGTATTAATCCGTGGATTAGTACTGATTGCATTGTTAGGTATTAATTCGCACATTAGTGCTGATTGCATTGTTAGTGTATCAATTTTTGGATTAGCAATCATTATCGTCGTTAATGTATTAATTCATAAGTTAGTGTCGATTCTCTTAAAATTTGGTTTACTGTGTTGTTTCATGAATTGGTGTCGATTACATCGTTATTGTCTTAATATGCTGTTGTATAAACAATAATTGATTATTTATTATTAATAAAATAAGTTGAGATCAGAAAAATCACTCCAAATGGAAAGATACAAAGATTGTTTAAAACTATAAAACTAGATACCGGACAATGTATTTAGATTTATTCCTCTTCTTTAAACTAAGTTGCGAGACTCGTCTTAGGGGTGACATCCTCCGTCCAAGTCACACTAATCCAAGCTAAATCCAACCATCAAATCAAATTTAGTCAATGAGGCTAAAAGACCGCACCCGCAGAATCTCATGAAGCTTTATTACCTAGTTGCACGCGCTCGTAGTCCACGATTGTATAGCACTATAGTTTGGGTTTGATTGCAGAAACACAGTTATCTAAAACGCTTACTAGGTTATTTATTTAATGGCAATGAGCAGTCAAACCTTCTATACATTTAACAATTGTATAGCTGAAACGAATCTATATATACAGTGTTGTACACACGCACTTTAAGGATAAGTTAAGAAAGTGAAGTGCGTGCCCCCAATCTATATATACAGTGTTGTACACACGCACTCTAAGGATAAGTTAAGAAAGTGAAGTGCGTGCCCCCAAAAGAAAAAGATACAACATATTTATACTCTGTTCGTTTGTATATCTACACATGTGTGTTGTTTTACAACATATTTATATCCTGTTCATTTATATATGTGTACATGTGTGTTATTTAAAAATATTAACAAAAAACTACTCGGATTAACGTGCGCGTCGAATACAAAGCAAAAATAAATTATTATGCGGCGAAACCAAGAGCGATATTTTTATTTCTGTTTTACTTGGATAAACATGACACCCTCTCAAGAAGGTTCTGTCATTTAACGAGGGTAAGCGCATTTAACTGTTACAATACTTAAATTTTGTTAACGTTTAATGAAAGTTATAATTAACAGAGTATTCACCATAACCTCTTTTACTTTTATTACATGACGTAACATGCATTCTGATTATAAAATCTATTGTTACGTCTCTGGTCGTTCGTTTGTTAATTTTCCGTAGAAATGCTTTCCGGGAAACTTCAGCGATACAAGTCCTTTCTTAAATAAAACTAGTTTATTCTTTCTCAACTCAACTTTGCAATACAATTAATTTCCACAGTCACGCTATAACTTCAACATACGCTATAATTCACAACGATTCACGCACTTTACTTACGGTCACTACCGCGCTTGACTCAATTGTCTGTCTCTGCCTGTCTGCAATTCTATATTCGCCGTCACTTTATTTGACGGCTTATATACTATAAAAGCGTACATCTAGATTACACTCGTCTATTCGTGAATCTTCTAGATACTCATTACGCGTTACTAGCGTTACGTGACTTCCGCTGTCGTAACACTATTAAAATGATTGAGAGTCCCATATTTAAAAAATTGATACCCTTTCCCTAACCTTAGTTGATTCTACCACAATTAAAGTGAATAATCCTTTATTCTATATTTAAATTTAAGCATTTATATATACATATATATATATATATAGTTACTAGAAAGATTTTTCGAAAATACCTACGTACACCTAACTCTGATGTTTAACGCCCAGGTTTAAGTGGTAATTTTATTTATCAATGAAATAGCCAAGACATACGATAACTTTAACAATTACTGAAACTCCAGTATGTATACGATAATCTTACTTATCACTGTGACCTCTAGTACATGGTGAGCATAGACACATGAACATAGTCCGCTTGTCTTATGCAACCTGACGCTAATGAATTTTCTTTTTAAATAAAATAAAAAACTAGTTTTTTAAGAACTTTTAGTTTGTCATGTTTTCTCAGTGATCAATTTCATACACTGAAAACGAAATTAAACGATCTTGAAAATAATTATTAAATATCAAAAAGAAAATAAATTTAATAATATTTCGTGAATAATAAAAAAAAACAAGAAGGATGGCTTTTATAGGAATAGCTACGTATTGTAAGTCCTTATAGTCTATTAATTAGCCTACAGATGAAAACAAACAAATCATAGATAGATAGGCAATGTGAACACAAGGGAAAATCTTAAATAGTTTTCCTTTAGTAACTGAGAACTGTTTTCTAGACGGAGAAGAATCCCAAAATATAAGTTGTTGTTCAATTAATTCAAAAATACAAACAGCAACGTTTACAATAGGCAAGTTCTTATTTTGATAGTTACAACGTCTCGCCCTATAGTATTGAGTTGCCATCAGGTAAGAATTACACTCAAGTAATACAGTTGAATTTTAGACAACGTTACAGACTCGTGATGGTGATGACAATTTGGTTTGTGAAGTGCGATCACACCTCCTAAATTGCATCTATGTATGCGTAGAATATATTTAAAAGGTGTAAATATAACACCAGATAATGCACCATTTTCAGTGAAAATTACAAAATATTTCTGTGAAGGAGTATGTCCTTGGATTCTCCAGTACGTCTTAATCAGTTATTTTTTCTCCCAAAGTGGCACCCCCTTTATAAATTTCTGCCAACGCCTCTTAAGTGTGCATTTATCCTGTTAAAAATGTGTTAGTACGATTTAAAATGCTGTTGCAACTTAGTATTATTGTTATAAGAAAAAAAAGTGTGTCTATACATCAAAATTATTAGATTTCATGTCATATGATCATCTCCCGGACACAGAAGATCTTGTGACACACAATGGTTCACATCAATGTTGCTGTTTTTTGTGTGGCATCCCCTCTGCCTAATAGAGAAGAATATGAGCATCCTACGGATATCAAAAAACTAATCCTAACCATTTTTAGGGGGAATATTTTCCTACTGTTACGACCGAGATTGTTACTTGGGGCTCCTTACCCGTAATTACTGATAATATCAATGAGTATGGCCGGGCATGTGAAAATCTCCGTTGCAGCAAAAACACACTTCGTATTTTAGAGTCCATTATTCGGTTAAATAAGCTGTTGAATAGTTGCTATAACTCTGGTCATCATGTGCACAGAGTCTTTTGTGTGTAGCTTTGCATGAATATTTGAAAAACAAAAAATCATACTTCAAAGGAAATATACTTAAATATTTTGCTTGGCAAGTAGGTGGAGCTAACCGTTTTAAGCCTAAAGACAACTCGTTAAGCCAGGCTAGCCCTTTGAAGATATAAACTCTGCCGCCCAAAGGCAACCGTTTCCAAACCAAAAACTTTGAAATGAAGTAACTAACCCTTTAAACATAGATAACTCACTGGCACAAAATAACCCTTTGAGTCCAGAAAGTAATTTAAATAATAACTCATTAATGGTATTTAATTACTATCTTTTAATCGTTACATCTCACAACGAATAGCATTGAAATTTTTCTTTTAATCAGATAATTAATAGCTAAGAAAATTCATTCCCGAATAGTATATATAATAATTATTGTGAATAAACTAACGCGAATAACATTGCCATCTATACAACTTCAATGCCAAAACCTATCTCAAATAAAGAACAATTATCTGAAACAAACAAAATCAATGATTGTTTGTTTGTTTTTTGGAATTTCGCGCAAAGCTACACGAGGGCTATCTGCGCTAGCCGGGTGATGACTAGCTGCCTTCCCTCTAGTCTTGCACTGCTAAATTAGGGAACCCACCGCCAACTCTTGGGCTACTTTTACCAACGAATAGTGGGATTCACCATCACATTATAACGCCCCCATGGCTGAAAGGGCGAGCATGTTTGGTATGATGGGGATTCAAACCCACGACCTGCAGATTGCGAGTTGAGCACCTTAACCACTTGGCCGTGCAGGGCCCGTCCATTTAGTTATATTGTGTACAATATAATCAAAGCATAGGAGAAGTCATCACAGTAGTAGTAACAAAGTCTAGGGTCCTTAATTACAAAAGTTCAAAGAATAAACATGCATCCCTCTTTAATAACACATTATAAGAACTTGTTTAAAATAGTCTTCTTTTGGTTATTGCCAGATAAGGTCATGGCATCTTTAAATGCAAGAATATTTAAGCTAACAAAGTAACAAAAGGCCTTTTGTCTCATCACTCAACCCTAAAAATTCAACAAAATATATGAAGCTCAAGAGTTTATATACTGAAATCTTTGAATTAATTCAAGTTGTGAAAATAGCTTTTTCATTAGATAAAACAATCACATTTAAAACAAATAATTATCTCTGTGAACATGTCATCTTCTATACTCTGAAAGCCGGTGAGCATGATTTCTAATTCTGCAATAAAGTGTATACACCCTATCTCTTAATATATTTAAAAAGAAAAAAAAAACTTGAGAATTTGGAACACTTAACATTATCTCTGCCAATTCTCTGTTCCATAAAGCAAAGGATTGAAGCTTAATTCTTATTTCTTAGCTTATGGTGTCCAACCTTGGATTTGTTACAAAAATATTCCCCTTCACCCTTTTCAGAAAATAAGTTCTTTCTAAAAATTAAGTACACAATTACTTAAACAAGTCCTAATAAATTATCTTGAATATAAAAAATAATAAATTTTTCCTCTTTCTTGTAGATTTTTCATCAACAAGAACTTCCCCGACATTCCAATAGAACTATATTGTACTGTAACATCAATATTACACTAACCGATCAATTACAAATAAATGTCACCCACCTTACCTGAACCTGGATAAATAACTATCTTTCTCTATCATATTGCCTATTACTGAAGAAGAGTCTACCCTTCTAAACCACCAGAGTTTTTAATTTCACAAAATTAAGTTTTCTTCTTTGTGTTCTTCAGTTTTTCTTACTTTAAGTAATTCCATTATAAAACACTTCCAATCACACATTACTTTCATAAAGAATCAACATGTCTTCAATACAGTCCATCAGTAGTCACCATTAACAAACTGATGCACTTGATATCATAGATTCTCCTCACTGTCCATACTCTTTATACACATTGGCACAAATACCCTCAAACAATTTGAGAAATATGCTTGAGTTTGCTTAATACTGAAACAATTTTCAGATATGATGAACACATTAGTATATGCTCCTCCAAAACAATGCTACAAACTATAGCAATCTAGTATCCAAGAAATAAAAAAATAATAATCAACTTATCACTTTACCCACAATCTCTTACAGAAAGCAAGCTTTGATAATAATACTTTACCACAACTACTATATGAGTGGCCACTTTCTTCTTGTTAAATCGTTGATGCTTCATTGAAACTATCCTTCTCAGCCATGCACACTTTACTACCAATTACTCTCACTTTTGTATATCTAGCTCTTTTCAAAAACATTCATTACCCAAACCATAAACTAAGCTCATACAAAACACTGACCAAGCCACAGCAGATTCTGTTACCTAAACTATTTAAATATGCAAGAGACAAATCCCAAAGTGGTGCTACTAATGCATACAAAAAACAAAACAACTTTTATTTGTACCAGTAATTTTTCTATCATTTAAACATCTATATATGATGCTAAAAATCCTAATTTTTCTATCACAGAATACACATGTATTTTTATGAAAGCATAGAAACTTTGCAAAAAGCACATATATGCTTTCATCTACACACTACAGACATTAATACTATTCCAAGACCTCTTACAATCAAAATCTCCTCTAGTACAAGATAAAATGATCATACCTTTTACAATTCATTGAAGGAACTTCAAATGTCTCATAGTGATACACATGCTTAAGTATGGTTAAAGATCCAGACCTGCAGTTCACACAACTAGATGCAACTGTTAAAGCCCCACCAAATATTAACTGTATGAAATAGAAATTGTATTGTGAAGATCAAGTATGCTGTATAAAGGCTCTAGAACACCCAACAATAGACAAAGTTCTCAAGCAATCATCTACTGAGATGTGATCTAAAACTTAAAAATACAACAGCATGAGAACATAACTTCAACAATATTACTTTTCCTATTCAGCAACAGACACAATGCTAACCCAATTAACTATACCAATAATGATGAAGCCACCACTACCATATAAAATCACACTTTCCCACTGCCATACCTGACCAATGTAATTAATCTGTCAAAGGATTCTTAGGCTAGCCAAATTTCCTTACTGAAAAATAGACTCAACTTTTGCCTAGCCTGAACCTAGCTAATCCTTTTTTTCTGTTACTTCTTTAGATCCTGTGCCCAAAACAATTAATTATATATCTAAATGCAAGATATATTCCCATGTCTTAATCTATTATCAATTCTTCTTCTCAGGATAAACCTTATCATTTTTGTGTGATCAACACCACTGGTATCAAAACCCGGTTGCTATCACTGTAAGTCTGCAGACATACCATTGTGTCACTGGGGGGCCAGTTCTTTCATATTTATGAATGTATTTTAATATATCTCTCTTTTGTTCCTTAAGGCTTCTACGTTACTTCTTTCTCTTTTGGTGCATTTCTTTCTTTCTTCTTCTTCTTCTTCTTTTTTTTTTTTTTT
>NW_013666536.1:176523-197255 GCF_000517525.1 Limulus polyphemus | reverse complement strand
TGTTTGGTGGGACAGGGATTCGAACCCACGACCCTCAGATTGCGAGTCGAGCGCCTTATCCACCTGGCCATGCCGGGCACCAAAATCACTGAGCTTCTTTTCATATAGCCAATCAAATTGTTGACAATTTAAATTTTGGGTAAATGTTTCACCATCATTAAAATAATGGGGGTGAGGGTTTGAACAGCTACCAGTAAAGCATCTACTGCCTCTTGAAAGATATTGAGGTTCGTTGATATATAATATATGTAATATCCAAATATTTACAGCGCAGCTTTCATTTCTTCTAGTTTAAAATACAGATTTATGTCTTAACCTTTATTATCATAACAAACAAACTGTACAGAATATGTATTTCTAAGCTACAAGGCGTTGATAAACTTTTTAAAGCAAAAGTACATTTATTCAGCCATTGCATTTTGCTTTCAGTGAAGCACACCGTTCATTGGGTATTAATTACATTTTGTGAAAATGTGAATTTGTAAATCGGAAATTGCGTCATATAAGTTAGGTTAGTCTTTTGCATATGTGATTATTTGTTTGTTTTTGAATTTCGCACAAAGCTACACGAGGGCTATCTGCGCTAGCCAGCCCTAATTTAGCAGTGTAATACTGGAGGGAAGGCAGCTAGTCATCACCACCCACCGCCAACTCTTGGGCTACTCTTTTACCAACGAATAGTGGGATTGACCGTCACATTATAACGCCCCCACGGCTGAAAGGGCGAGCATGTTTGGTGGGACAGGGATTCGAACCCACGACCCTCAGATTGCGAGTCGAGCGCCTTATCCACCTGGCCATGCCGGGCCTGCATATGTGAAAACCCGCTTGAATGTAAAATAAAAGTGAATGGTAAAAATTAATTGTAATTCGGTAGTAATATTTCACCAAAAGAGCTTCAGTTGTATATTTGTATGTATTGTGCATTAGTTTAGTAATTTGAATTTACAAATCATTATACTTCATAAACCTACAGTGCATAAGAAAGTACAAACAATGAGAGGCCTAGAGTAATATGGTGAATAGTTTCAAAACTATTCTGTACAGTTATGTTCTTCCTTGTTATGTTTTAAGACTTCAAAAGTTTTTTTTCACACACACTACAACTGACGAAACATAAACGTCATGTCATGTAATTTGGATAAGCATTTCCAACAAGAGAAAGCATGAAAATATCAAGGGATACCCGTGGCAACCCTCTAGTCTGGAAAGGTATAATGAATCAGCATTTTCATGATTTCATTCAAGGCATTGCACGATGCTAAAATTATATTCATGAAGTTTATGGTGCCACCTTACCTTCTGGATTGCAGAAATTCATCAGGCACTTTAATACTGCATGATTTGTGTAGAATGTAAATTTTTGGCCATACAGTTAGTGACAGAAATTACTCAGAGCTCGCATTGCACATAATTATTCTCTCCAGGCTCAACATTACCTCCTTCACATAGCATTCATTGCCTTGCCTTATGCTGTACTTATAATAAAGCTGCCCCCATTACATAATCACTGACATCTTTATCTAACACGAGTGGCTCTTCAAGAGTTAAGTATGTTAGTATAGGAGTAATTTGTTCTTACACGTTGCTGAATGTTTATTTACACTCAGAGCACCTCAGCAAAGCTCATTTGATTTTTCTAATAATTTGCTTAGAGAACGAGCAACGATTTCACACAACGATTTTAAGAAACGGTGATAGAAAGAACACAATCCAAGAAATCATCTTTCTTCATGCAAGTTCTCCGTTGTTAGCCAACACTAAACAGTTTTAATATTGACTGAATCCGACTATGTGTTCCACAAAACTCACCTGTTGACAAAACAATTTGCACTTCTTAGGAATCATCTTAAAGTTATCTTTCTTCAACCAATCCAGTACTTTTTTATCTCTTCTTAAGTATTACTGTAGGTCTACCCATGTGTAATTCTATCATCCAAGTAGATGAGAACAACATTACAGGTTAGTCGAGAGAGTAGACACATTCTTCTTATTGTTCAAATGAAGCAGGTACATGAAATAGCCCAAATGGTAATACGACAAATTGCCATAGGCCATTTCCTACAGTAAAAGCTGTTTTTTCTCGACTTGCTTGTCAAGACTGCTATTCAGCTGCAATGCTGAAAACTATTTTGAACAAAATAAAGCATCCAAGTAGAGTCAATCCTTGGTAAAAGGTAAATTTTTCTTTATGACTTCATTCACCTTCTGGTTGTCCACATAGAACCTTGTAGATCTAGCCTTCTTCTTTACAAGTAAAGTAGGTAATGTCTAAACGATAGTTCTGGGTTCTATTAACTCTTTGTTCTTTTGTGGGTTCTACTTCTTTGAGAGCCTCAAACTGTACTGTAACTGTTGTTTCAATGAAACTTTAGATAGAGTAGACATAGAACATTTGAGAACTTTAATGAACTGCAACTGCCTGTTGAAATAAAAGGGGAAGACGTTTTAGCGTCTATTCTGAGGACTTAGAATTATTTGATAAGAAGAGTATTTCAAAGTCCAGTACACTTAATGAAAATGAAAGTTTTTCACTTCTTCGAGTAAAAGTTCTGCAGGTTAACATAACTGATGTTCATTAATAGGCCAGAGTACACAGTATACAATAATTTCACTTATTTTCTTTCTCTCGTAGGTATAACACTTTCTTTTATCTCTGCTCATTCGACAAAATACAAACTCAGAACCTGAAGTAAATGACTAACTGCCTGAGAAGAACGGACTAACTGACCAACAAATTCATTAAATCAGTCATGCACTGATTACTCGTTAACTAACAGAAATCATTTTCTAACTCTTCCTCTACTTACATTCTATATAGCTTAAATAATTTCCTAAACTTTCAAGAAAGTTCTAGTCATTAAGTCATCATGTGACGTCGAAACCCCCTACGGCCAAACAAACGTCTAAATTTAAAAACAAACATAGCCTACAACAGAACTAGAGAAATTTATTTCTACATCAGGCAAAGACTGGATGAAGAATAATGATAATATGACATTGTTAGACGTGAGCATTAAGCTGAGTAAACTTAATGCGGTAGCTCACAATTCTAGACTACCTATGTCAAAAATCATTCTTATTATACATATTTAAAGGAGATAAAACTTGAACTCCTACTAATTTGAACAAGTCTCTATCATTATCCACCTTGAATACAACCTGCATTCCAGGGAAGTGGCGACACTGAAATTGGGACTTACAAGTATAAGCTCTTACAGAATGACGACCATTATGATACGTAACTTTTGTCTAAGACAGATGAGTGGCGCATATATATTCAACCACTCACATCCCGTTTACGAGAACACTAACTAATTACATGTAGTGCATAAGCATAAAATTATGAAAAAGTCACCTGGATATACCTAAGCAAAGACACATTGTTTTCTAGTTATTGAAGAGTGAAATATAGCAGTTTTTCATTTGTTACTGGTGTGGGAAATTCGAAATAGTGAATAGTGTCATGTTTAGTATTTGTTGTCATATGTTTTACTTTAACAAGATCATAAAAGGTGTTCACTGTAATGCATGGTTTCAAAAACAAATTTTAGTTTTCGGATGTACAGTGCAATGTAAATTATAGCATTATAACACCAGTGGCATTTACTTTAAATATAGTGATATTTACATAATTTTCACTGATCTTGTTTTACCCAAACAAATATTTTGGCCTACCGCAAGCCCTCATTAGGTATATTGATCAGAATTTTTAAAAACTGAAACCTAAAACTAGATATTCTATACTAAATAAATACAATCGTAGTTCGCACGTATTAGCACCCTGACACCCTCTTTGTATCTTCCCCTCCCTAGTCGCTCTCTCATCTCCTCGCGCCCTCACCCCCTACGATGTCTACCGACAGTTCTTTTTCGCACATAATTAAATTCTCATAAAGCTTCCTTGTACTGCCAAGTGAACCAATGTTTTTAGCAGATGTTAGTCTAGGTGGCGTGTTGTCAGCCACTGCGACACAATGAGGCCTAATCTCTGTGATCTTTTGATGGTGGTGAGAAAGGACTGTGATCATCTCATTGTGCACAAGAAGACAAGAGAAATAAAAAACAAAACTTTCGTTGTCTCCTGCCCCAAATCCATGAGCATAAAAGTGAGAACTTCCCAGAAAGAGTGGGTTTGAAAGAGAAAAAATGTTTTGTTTATATGCTAAATTATGGACTCAGACCAGTCTGAAAATGCCATCCCGTAGCGTTGTGAGCCGTTTAGATGCAAATCACCCTTTTCATCGTAACTCATACCAGTCGGTGACAAATGACTTAACTATTTTCTGTCGCCAACAGGATACATTATTAACAGTAAGAAACACTGTGTAGTCTACTTAACAGTTAGGGGAATAGTTACAAAGACTCAGACTAGTTTATTTTAGCCATTGAAATGAACAATTAGAATAATCCACCTACTATTAAGTATAAAATAATAATTTATTTGAAGGAAAAGAAATAAATGGACAAATAATAGAAAAATATTTAAAAGGATATCCTTACTGGAGGAAAAGTAAGGTATGTTATGAAAGCAATTGAAATAATATATATAAAAGAAATTACCTTTCTTTTTCATAAATTAAGTTGAATAATATCAGATATTACACTAATAATTGTTTAATTTTTCTAACCAAAAGTCAGTGCGATTTTTCATGCTATTCAAATCAAACGATATAACATCATCTAATTAATTTCTAAGTAGACTTTTTACACCTTTAATAGTTTGGTAACAATGTCCAGCAAAGTTAAAATAGTAGGAATGAGAGTAAGAACAAGCTTCTGAGGGCTAAAGAAAATAAATTTATCTTACATGAGTTTAGATACAAACAAGTGAGTTACTAAATTGGACGGAACTTGTGCGCTGATAGAAGATTAAAAACGCATAAAGAGCATTTACTTGGTGCAAAATAAAATCCGATTTATTAAAAACGGGGCATAGCCTCCCCCCCCCCCAAAAAAAAAATACATATTTCGGTAGCTCACTACGCCTCTACTCTCAGGAGTAAGAGTTACACGTAAGACCCTGACTTACATACATGCATAACAATCAATCTATACAAACATATTAATACACCGTACAATACCATCTAGACCTCAAACACATTAATTACACAAACCATCCCAGAAATGCTTCAGTTTATACCGATTCTCTAATATTTAGTTCCCACTTAAATTCAGTCTGATTAAACAACTTAACATTTTTTGGCCTGTTATCGAAGTGCCCTTTTGGATGAAGAATAAAGACCCATGTATAGTTATCAGGGAAAGTCACTGCTTCAACTTTGAATTCAATGGCCACAGTTAATATAGCAAATAAGGTATCCCCAATCGTCGATGCCCCCCCCCCAATTCAAATTTGTTCTGCTGCATATATCCTTATTTATTCATATGCAGGATTCGTTGAATCCTAATTCATATAGCTTCAACTATGCAGGATTTGTTGATTTCTAACTTTACAGAGCTTCAACTATGCAGGATTCGTTGAATCCTAACTTCATATAGCTTCAACTATGCAGGATTTGTTGATTTCTAACTTTACAGAGCTTCAACTATGCAGGATTCGTTGAATCCTAACTTCATATAGCTTCAACTATGCAGGATTTGTTGATTTCTAACTTTACAGAGCTTCAACTATGCAGGATTCGTTGAATCCTAACTTCATATAGCTTCAACTATGCAGGATTTGTTCTTTCATAGCTTCAGAGAGTTTTAACTATGCAGGATTTGTTGAATCCTAACTTGAGCTTCAACTTTTAATATACACAAGAAATAATCACAAGCAGCGCATTTAAGCCTTGTTATTTTTTCCGTGAGAACATTTCTATCTTGACAGTTTATTCAACCAGAAATGGTAAAATTGAATATGATGAGAGGTAGATCATTAGCTGGACTATATCTGTCTGAAGCATACTCTCTCTCGTTGAAATTTTTCAGAGGTGTAGGCTGCGATTGGTATACTAGTAAGTGTAAACTCAATTATTCTTGTTAATAAACTTTTCCCATTGACAGTTTAGAAAATTACGGTTTCTAATTCTAAAGGAGATGCTGACAAAGAGATCATTAGGATGTCAGGACTATACTTAATATTTTCCTGCAAAATAAAAAAAAAGAGTGGGGTAAATGTTATTAAGACACGAAGTATTCTATGGAACATGGGAGTTAGCAGAACAAACGTGATTTGGAACTGCCGCCCCAACTGTATCAACGGGTACTCCAAGTTATTGTGCTTTGTATCATGCATCAAAAAACATTAATTCTTGGTTGAAACAAAAACTGAGTGAAAAATAGCGTCAAGATTTAACGTGTCACTTGAGTCAGAAGAATAGACATTTATCATCATCAGTCGCACGCTTGCCAGCGACACCAACGGCGAGTGAAACAAGAGGGACTTTATTCGTTTATATTGTGCACAAAACGCCACAGGTTGGAAAATTCCCATGGCGTAGATACGAACAACAAATTAAACCTCACCGATAGAACTTTTAAATTCACATACCTATACCGCTTTCAACAAGTTATATATACATATATATATATTTATTTATCACTATGTCATAATTATTAAATTATTAACAACCAAGAATATATAACTCGTTACCCAGCATATATATATATATATATATTACAAAACATTCATTATACAAGAGACATAGACTCTTATGATTAACTATTCTGTTTTCGTATACAAGCCTATAAATTTAAAATAATTAGCTAAGTATATTCATCATAATTATTTTTCTTTGACTACTGTTTATAACACAGAAAACTATCTCTTTATAAAATAAAAATTACAAGTGGGTTAGTCAGAAGTATGATATCCAATCTTATTTAGTTTGCAAGCATTGCTGTCGTCTTACCACTTCGAAGTTAGCTGTTTGTACGAATGTCAGCATTAGTTTGGTCATTCCTAGAGATACTTTATACTACGTTTTTTAGGAAGAAGGAGAGACAGTGTAAGATTATAACTTTATAAATTAAAGCATGGTAGAGAATAATATTGTAAATCCATCTCTAAAGTAGAAGCTTGAACAGTTTACACGCAGTTGTAAATGACATTCTAAATTAATTAGCCTTATATTGTGTCTGTACAGTAAAGTAATTTACTGCAAAATAATAGTAATAATTCAGACAGACTATAAACAAACTTCGCTCAGCTGTCATAAACGAACACTACAGTACAAGAATTAAACCTAATTCACTGTATACACACATGAGCCGCTTAGCATAAGCCAATTTGTACCTCGAATTTTATGGCAAACCTGACATATTTGAATGTCAAAACTTAATGGGACAAGCACGTGAAGATAAAAGAAGGAATATTTAAGTGTTTCTATGTATATGGAGTAAGGCTTAGATTTCAGTTTACTAGTTCTTGACTTGTTTCTTATTTACCTGATACTCATCTTGTCTCCCCTTTTCCCTCAGTCCCTCGATCTCATAGAGCATCTTGACAAGCTTTGCCCATCACTTTATGAAGACAAATGATCTAGAAAGGATTAAACTTTACGTCTCTTTCTCGTGATCTTCATTGTCACAAGCGTGATCTACACGCAATGAAACCTCTTAACGAATTCTGGTGCCTTGTTTTTATATGTCATTGGGTGGCGCTAGTTTTCGTTAATACTTAAGTGTGGGTAGATACGTGCCCCTTCTCTTGCTGTCTCACCCTCTAAGGCCTCTATGGTAAACGACATTTTAGGCTTCAGAACAGGTAGTTAATCTCTCTGCTCTGTAATAATTAAATCCTTTGTCCTAGGCTACAAATTGAAACTAAACTATTTTCCAATCTTCTTTTACAACAGTCAAGATATTCTATGTTTACATATTCTGAAGAAAAATATAACGCTGAAGTGTATGTACATGCGATTCACCGCATGACATAAAACTGAAGTTTTGTTTCATCGTAAAACTAGTAGCGCACGTTATAATTGACAACGGTCTATTTATCAGCATCAAGGATAACATTCACAACTTGTTCTCAATGCCGTTATAAGTGTTCCACCTTTGACATATAATACATTTTGGCTGTGAGTAGCGTAGTAATTATCGGGTCGAACTATGGATCAGAAGGTAGACGGTTTACGTCTTATGGCCACAAAACCGTCCTCCGCGTCTTGGAGTCGTTGGTGCGTTACAAAAATGTCGGTCAAATGCCACTCTTCAATTCGGGTAGCCCAAGAGTTGCTAGTGGGTAATATTGATAAGCTACCTCCATCAAGTACATCAGTTCAAAATTAGGGACGGCTAGATCAGGCAGCCCTTAAGTAAATTTTCACGAATATCGAAATAAATAAACAAAAACATATACTCGTAACTATCTGTTTCAGATGTTACAATTTAATTAAAATCCAGTTTAAGTAGGCTTACACTTAAAAACCATATACGTAATCTAATTATTAGATTACTGTAAACAGAGTTATGTAGCTTCTATGTAAATCCACTCAAATATGACTTCCGAAAGCAAGAATAAAATACATTGTGAACAAACATACGAAAAATATAAATATTTGATCGTAATAACTCTTATAAATGTGTCGTAATTGTGCTATTATTTGTAGTACTTTTTTTCTTGATACTTATCTAAAAAATACTTGCTTGCTCGAGCACTTTTCACAGTCAACTGTTGTCAAGTTTATAACTATTGTTTTTGTTGACAATTTTTTAGAAGTGAGGGAGTGTGTATTAACGTTAAAGTCAGTCTGGCTTGGCAGATTAACTCACTTTATTAACAACTCTAAAATAGTTGGGTCGAGAGCCGTCTAGCGGTTAGCGTGCCGGACTGTGGATCCTTGCTTCGCGTCCAATATCAATCGTGCTCTGCACTTTGATGGCCGTTGAGTGCATTATAAGAATGGCAGTCAAATCCTACTCTTCGATCAAGAGTTGTCGGTGAGTGTTATTTGCTATCTGCCTTTCCCCTGATCTCTCCCTTCAAAATTAAGAACAGGCAGCTTTGTACGAAATTCAACAAAAATAAACAAACAAAGCCTTACCAACTCTTTGCAGTATAGTAGGGTTAAGGGAATTACGCTATTTGTCGTGACTGGGATTATCTTCGCAGAAATAAATCTAGTCATATTTCGATTTCTTAGTTACGAGTGGTTTTCTCTATTTATTCCTTACATTTTTCTTACTATTTTTAAATGAAATTGTTAAGTAGCTTCTTTACTGCATTACTATTGCATATTGATTTTGTGTTTGTGTTTTATTAGTGTTGCGATTGTTGTTAGCAGATGGCACTGGCGTTATCGTCGGGGTAGTGCTAAATTCATGCGTTTAGTTAAGGTGCGATGAGAAGCTACTAATAAAGACAGTTTGATATCATGTTTATGTAATACCATTAGTAGGCATTATATTACATACAAAAGCTTCATAACAATAACTCCGTGGTTGGTAACCTTCTCATGACGAATTTGCTTTTGATATTGCGGAGGGTGGAAGAGATTGGACACTCATCTAAAACTTATTCCTAAATACTGATTACATGCATTGCATTTTCAAACTTAAATTTCCCTCCATTTACGATTGAACTGGCTTGCTCGTAAATTCAACTATGCCGAACTCAAATTATGCAGTATGTCGATTTTAATGTGTACTTTTCTTGGCACTTTGTATAAATATGTTAATTTTTTTTTTCAAATTAATTTGGAAAATATTCTAAATAAGCTTGTTCATGATATATTTTTTTACATATAGACAATCTGATGCATTATAGAGGTCCCCTCCTCAGTGGGACAGTGGTAAGTTTACAGTCTTACAACGCTGAAATCCGGGGTTCAATTCACTGTGGTGGATACAACAGATAGCCTAATCTGGTATTGCTCTGAAGAAAAAACAGCATGCTAGAGTGTCTATTTTTTATAAGATCTACAGTGTCATGAATCTTCAATAAAAGTTGTTTTGAGGGCGACGTTTATAAAAATATAGATATCGTAAATTAAACGACAAAATAATAATAATAGTAACAAAACTCCGCGATTGTACAAGTCTTTAACTTATCAACTCTGCTACTTCCTTGTTGGAGGATTTGTTTGATTGCTTGTTTGTAATTAAGCACAAGGCTACACAATGGGCTATCTGTGCTCTGACCACCACGGGTATCGAAACCCGGTTTCTAGCGCTGTAAATCCGAAGACATACCGTTGTGCTACTGTTGGGCTTGATGGAGGGGGGGCTTTCAACAGCAGGTTGTAATGAAAGACGCCATTTATTAATTGGAAATAAGCTGTAGTAAGAAACAGGCAGGACTCTATACCCCCTTTAATGGTATTAGAAAATATTAATCGAGTTGCTCACAGTTAATCTAATCAAAACACCTTAGGTGTGGAAAACAAGGTACGGCCAAAAAAAAAAAAAGGATTGAGCGTGCGATTTAAAGAAATGAAATCAAAACTGGGATACGCATGTTATATTAAACATCTACGTGTGGAATTTGTATAATGAGGTAGGTTCTATGGATATGATGAACGATTTTTTAGAACAGCAAATAATTTTATGAGACACCTGTAGAAAGATGTGTAATTCAGCCTGTAGGAGGCGCCATTGACGTTTCCCTGGAGGATATGAATAGTAGTTTTTCCATCATGATGAACAACTGCCCAAAAATGTACTGCACCACCTCCTGAGGAAAAGAAGTCTTCCCTCATCTGTTTTCCAGGCGAACGACGAACAAGCTGGAAACAGGACTCATCTGAAAAGATGATATGTCGCCAGTATCTTAACTGTAAGTTAGCTTGCTGTCTTGTTCAAGTAACACTGTGACGGCGGTGAAATCTGGTTAATATCGGTTTACAAAATAATCTTGTTTTGTCAGTATCCTGTTCAGTGTTCTTCTGGATACTCTGAAATGAATGTGTTCATGCCATTCCTGCAGTATGATGTTGAAAGAGTTATTTCGACCTTGACGTGTTAACCTGATCAAAACACAGTCATCTCGGAGTAATTTTTCGGTGTCTACCAGTAGCCTTTCCTGGAACAACGTTTCCTGTGGTCCAAAGACGTTTCAGGATTTTGGATACAGTACACTGGAAATTTCCTCCTGTTCTGTCAATGCCCGTTTTCTTTCCGATAGCTCAGTATCAAGTTTACGGATTTACAACGCTTAAATTAGGCATTCAATCGCTGTGGTAGGCACAGAACAACCCCCATTGCGCAGCTTACTGGTTAATGACAAACAAACGAATTGCGGATTTTCACAAGAAATGACTACTAATATTCATTTGTTGTTGAATTTTTTCTTTCTGTACTGGACAGTGGGCCAGTTTTTGAGTTTAAGATATTATACACATATATACAGTTTACATACATACATGAATGAATAGTGTAAACTTCTAACGAAATGTTTTGTCGTTAAACGCAATTTATAATGTGCCTACAGCAGAGATTGGACCCTAAATTTTAACATTATAATCCCTTAAACATTGAGACAGTGTGGGGGTATAAATGAAAAATAAAGAGAGACATTTTTTTTTACAGCCTCGCTCTGCTCGTGTCGATTCATACGTTTGATTATTGTATCTGAAAACAACTCCCAACTTGTGTCGTTTAATAGATGTTGACACGATCTCGTAATTCTAGACACTGTAACGCTAACTTCAATGTAATTACTAAGAACATGAAATATTCTGTTTTTCATGATGTGCTGAAATAAGGATTTGTTGATGTTGAAGTAATATATATTTTTCTAGTGTGAATTTAGAAGAGAGTATATTACTTTTTGTCTCCTTTACTTTGCAGTGTTTGTGTCGATGGAGAAAGTAAGGTGAAATACACTCTAATACTTGGAAAAAATGTAATGACAGTTTTAGAATATTATCTCTCAGCTACTCTTATTCATACAGACAATGAATAACGTTCCGTAACATTGTATGTTTATTAGGTAATTTGCAAATTTGAGTATTCCTTAGCCTATTTTCATCTCGTGATTGTTCATTATCCTACATGACCGTGTTAAACGTTAGAAAGTACAGAGAGCATAACCACGGGAGAAAAAATGGCGTGTTCTAATATTCTAGATATGTTTTGTTTGTTTTGAATTTTGCGCAAAGCTACAAGAGGGCTATCTGCGCTAGCCGTCCCTAATTTAGTAGTGTAAGACTAGAGGGAAGGCAGCTAATCATCATCACCTACCGCCAACTCTTGGGCTACTTTTTTTACCAACGACTAGTGGGATTGAATGTCACATTATAACGCCCCCACGGCTGAAAGGGCAAGCATATTTGGTGGGACGGAGATTCGAACCCGCGACCCTCAGATTGCGAATCAAGCGCCCTAACTACCTGGCCATGCCGGGCCGCATGTATTAGGATAGAGATGGTGATTGGAAATGACGTTCCCTAGACGACATCGACCGTTATTAATTACGGCTATTAGGAGGCAGGCTTCAATGGTTATACACAAAGATTTGAAAGTAACACTCTACAACTCTCACATCTAGTGATAATAATACTAGAGAAGAATCCTACTTAAATCATAAAGGATTAATTAAGATAAATATAGTAAAATATAATACAATTTTATGTTAATGAAATACTAAAGAAAGTAATTATCGCGATATTTTTTAAAGAAAATATTGAATAATGATTGAAATTAATTTAAAGAAATATTTACGTTTCAGGTGAGGTTGATGTCGTCCCATTATTAGCAAATATGTTATCTTAGATTTCAACAACTGATATTAAAGAAAGAAGAGAAACTGTCCTCTCACATGAACTTCCCAGATAGTACCTTTGGTTATTAGTTATGGTATGTATGTGCAATACAATCATTTTTAATTTATTTCCTTATATCTTTTTTTTCGAGATCATATTTCAAGCCATTGCTATTGAGGGATGATATGAGGATTATGGTTGCAGTAATCCTTGTGGTTAAATGCTTATTCAAGTTAATGATCAACTTCAAACAAGTTGTAAACTACTTAAAGTCATATGCGTGAAACGCCAAAAAACTGCATGATGAAACTGCTCTTAACAATAAAATCTATTTATTAAAAGTACTGCACGAAAAACGTAGGAAAAAATATTGTTTCGCCAAACACCTTGATTATTCACCAGATCAATGAATTAATTCGTGTTGCTATTTTGTTAAGTTTAGCCGTAGCAGAAGTGTTTTACAAAGCAAATCTTTCTTGAAAATATGACTCATTTTCTTCAACTGCCCAAATTTTTGTTTCAGTCGGATTCTAATGATGAACTGGATTAATAAAAACCGAACAATAAAGGTTACTTATAACAAAAACAACAATGATAAGTATCATGATAAACATATAAAGAATCGTAAGACAAGCTAAATTAAAACTAGGGATGTTGGAGAGAAGAGTATCTTACTGGTGTTAAAATCTGTATTCCGTGATCCTTGAATTTGACATATGCATCTTCACGTTTTATGTATTTTCATGTTGCAAAGATCAAAAATAAAATTAAAATTCTTTTTGCCAGGGAAAGCTGTAGTTTAATATAGAATTTTTGTCACGCATAAGTTAATTGTTTGACTTAGAATGAAAAAGGTGTTAAAAAGCTATGTCAGTACTATAGTATATCGACAATATGAGAAACTACTTCTTGCTATTTAAGGAGGAGGTAGCAAGAAACATCGTAGTCGGTGCTGTCATCTGTTGACAATACATAAAACTATATTTGTTCATATACTAAATATTGAAGACTGTATTTCTTGTCATGCTCATTACAGAACAAGTGGAAATACTAGTACTGTCATCTGTAAAACAATAGCTAGGTTTTAATTCGTTTTATCAAGGAAGATAACTGTTGATTGTTAATTATATCAAGAAAAGGATTGGAATTTTAAAAAGTATGATAATCCGGTAACTAAATCATTTTCAACAAATAAAAAATATTTCATAACAAACTTTTTTTACAAATATCTTTCAGCATTATTATAGATATGGTTTGTTTGTTTTGCATTATGGATAACAATTTTCTGTCTATTGACACTTTCTCAGATTACAAAGGTAGTTCACGAATAGGAATATTTTTATAAGATTAACATTTTTGTTGACATTTTATTACCCTTTATCAAATTGAAGTAGTTGGCATCATGAAATAAATACTAAATACAAAACAATGAAATATTAAACTACAATTGTGGTGTCGTATTTAATATGATACTACCGTCTACTCATTTTTGTCAATAGTATATTGCAGAAATTAAATTGACTTGATTTTTATTTGATAACTGAATATAAAGCAAAGAACGTGCCATGACTTTTGTGTTTTTCATACAAACTCACCCAAAAAATGTCAAGTGCAATATCATTTAAAAAAAAAAGTTTAATAAAATCGACCATTTGAAGTGCGAAAAAAAATAGTATTTTGTATTCATCATTACCGGAATGAGTCAGCAAAAATCAGTTGGCTTTGCGCGAAATTCATAGCAACATTATCATAACAACAACAAAAAAGACGCCTCACAATTAAGTTATGCGGAAAAAATTCAATATTGAATTATACCTTATTCTTTTTAAGAAAAGAAAGACCAATTTTAAACTTGTTTTTGATATTTAGAACATGAAAATACATAAAACGTTTAGATGTATGCGTCAAAAATTATTCTTGCCATTTTCTTAAAAACAGATGAACTAAAATTAATTGACTGGAGTTTTTTGTTGTGATTTTAACACGTGGGTTATCTGCGCTAGCCGTCCCTAATTTAGCAGTGTAAGACTAGAGGGAATGTAGCTAGTCATCACCGCCAACTCTTGGGCTACTCTTTTACCAACGAATAGTGGGATTGACCGTCACATTATAACGCCCTCACGGCGGAGCATGTTAGGTGTGAGGGAATTCGAACCTCCACCCCGCAGATTGCGAGTCGAGTGCCCTAACCAACGGGGCGTTGCTATGTGAAACTTGTGTAAATATTAAGCACTGATAAATGTATCACAATATAACATTCGCCCGATTAAAGCTTCGGATTTTTTTTTTCTCATGTCATGAGTCTAAAATCATATTTAACTTCTCAGTGCGGTGGCATTTTTGGGAAATTGTGAAGAAATATGAGAAAATATCGTTGAAACCTTTGAGATGCCAGAAACTCATCGTGTTTTGTTGTTGTTACTGAGATGTAAAATGGAGGGGCAGTTGTATTTTAGCAGGCGCTAGTGCCTCTGCCTTATTCTGGAAGCGTCCGGCTCTATAGATTATACGGCATTAAATTACAATAGGCCAACAACTATACATAATCGTGTATTTTTAAGTCATTTAACTTACAAAAGACAAACATTTCAAGAAATTCGTCGATCTGAAAGAAAACTCCAAAATGGCGGATTTCAATTGTTTATCACGAAACAAGCAACGCCTGTTCACAACAAGTTAAGCATATGCAATAAATCAAAACAAAATGGACGAAAAAGCGTGCGCTAATATGCAAAGATTTTGATACCCAAAGGGTTTTTAACACATCTCTCTTTCCAGTCAAGGAAGTGCGGAAGATCCTAAGGTACGAAGAAAACGTTATTGTTTGGAAAAGTATATCAGCTGATGTTATTTATAAATAAAATCTATTCTAAGATTAGTTGAGTCATTAAAGCTATTCTAATTAACTGAAAATTACCATAAGATTATTGAGATTTTTTTTATTTCAGATGTGAACACGAATTTAGTTCAGGGAAACTAAGACAACGTTAAAAATGAAAAATTCATTACAGAAAATGCTAGTAATATCAAAAATTATTAGCGATTATTCAACAAACTACTTATGGCAATTCAAGTAATAAAAAAACGAACTGAATTCAGATAAGAAATTTTATATTGAGGATTCAGCTTTATTCCAACATCAGACAAACTTCCATTATCTGACATCATCGCATCAAGCTGTGGGTGCGTTATAAGCATGGCCAGATGGCTAAGGCGCTTGATTCGCAATCTGAGGGTTGCGGGTTCAAATCCACTTTCAGCCGTGGGTGCATTATAAAATGACGGTCAATCCCATTATTCGTTGGTAAAAAGAGTAGCCCAAGAGTTGGCGGTGGGGGTGATGACTAGCTGCCTTCTCTCTAGTCTTTCACTGCTAAATTAGGGACGGCCAGCGCAGATAGCCCTGGTGTAGCTTTGCGCGAAATTCAAACCAAACAAACCTTATTTAAGTTTTGTGGGATCTTCTATGCATGATCAGTTTTTTTCGTTTTTGACTTACCACCCCTTTGCCCAATTTTCAACGCTGGTCCAGTTTCAAGATGTAACTTTTTACATTATATATAAAAACATGTGATTCAATTGTTATTATTTATTCATTTGGAATACCTTTATACCAGGCAATTTACATAGTTTCCAAGCATCAAAATATAATACTCAACATACATAACATTACAGTGTAACAATCGTGTAGTCCCTCCCCCTCCACCAATACACACTGGGAACAACGTAATAACATAGCAATCAATGTGCAAAACAGAAAGAAAAACATATTCCAAAAATTTTCAACTAAGTTAATAATAATGGTTGAGGAATTTGCAATGTAAGTACGCACATTTACATGTGACACTTCAAGTAAACAAATAACACACCAGCTCGCGAGACACACTTACTGCAAACGTACTGATTATCAACAAGAACAGAGCATAGCTTGTATGTATGGACAAATTAAAATGTCACTACGCATAATAAAATATCAGTTCAGCCCTTTCCTGACATTTTGTATGTGCTCTTTAACTATACTTTTGGTTTTCATTGGTCGTTGTTTTTATAATTTTGTTTTTTGTTGCATAATCCTTTCACTAAATAGATCAGTAAGAAAATTTTGTACCCGAAAAAAAAAGAAAAAAGAAATAGGCGGGATTATTTCTTATATACCTAAATTTTGAATATTATATTTATATTTTAAAAAATATATAATATAATAATTGTAAATGAGGAGTTCCTCGATGGAACAGCGGTAAGTTTACGGGCTTGCAACGCTAAAATCTATGGCTGGATTCCCCACGATGAGCACAGAAGATAGTCAAATGTGGCTTTGCTTAAAGATAATCAACCAACCAACCATAAATGAGGAACACAACTTTTCAAACGCACTTGTAATTGATAGTTTAAATAGGGTTCCCTATGATTGCAAGGTTCTGTTTTTACCAAACAGTCGCTGCTTTAATAAAATATGCTGTTTGTTTGTATTAGAGCAAAGCCACATTGGGCTGTTTGCTATGTCCACTGCAAGGAAATGAACCCCGAATTGTAGCATTGTAAGTCCATAGACTTACCGCTGTCTCACCAGGGGACAAAAGATGTTAAAACAGACGTACTCTATCGTAATCCGTAATTTCACACGCTACTATTTATATATTGTATACTAAGTTAGAGCCTTTTTTTTTGTGGGCCCTCATAAATCTGGAGCCCCAAACTCCAGCCCCTGCTTTAATCTGGCCCTGGTTATAAGAGTGTTAGTCAATCCTACTATTCGGGTCAGAGCGGTTGCTGCAGCCAGCTGATACTGTCCCGCAGTTGAAAATAATGGACGTTTATATCTGAAACATATGTGTCTCTGACTTGTTTACCCCATTATATACATAAGGTGTCGTTCAAGTGAACAAGAAATTTATGATTGCATCAACGCAAATAAGCTAAATGAAACCGTATGCTTACGAGCCTTAGTATAATGTTAAACTTGAAGAAACATCACTAAAATGTTATAACAAACGTTAAGTGACTTAATCTATGAACAACGTAAACTATCGAATTGCCTTAAATGTCACAGACAGATAATGGAGAAACTACTTGCAGATCCAGTATGTACAAAAATACAACTAATGCCGAGAAAAACATAAATTTAATGTTTTGAGAGATAAAACGCTCAGAGTAGATCACAAAAATTTAATGCAAACAGCTTGTAGTTTTCTCAGGAACGCTAATTTCTTAGAAACGTGGTAACCACTCTAATAAGAGGTTTGTCTATTAGGATGTGCACAAAAGCAAAGAACGGTCACGCTTTTACCTTCTTTGACTGCCAAGAAAGGTGGAATCAAGTTGAAAACCTGGCCAAGATTTAGAAAAATCAACCACTCTGTATCTATTCGAATAAGGTCAATCCTTTCAGAGTACATTTGTCACCCACACTAGCTGGTCACTTCCATTAAGGAAAATCGGAAAGACAAAGTCTTCCAACAACACTTCCACACGATTGATGTGGCCAGAAAATTATCTCTGGATAAGCACACTTTTTTACGTGTAAACAGGGCACCAAATAATGCCCATTAATAAATAATATACAAGTAAAAAATTATTTTCAAAAGTGGAAGTAAATGTGGGGATGGCTAATATTAATCCTTCAAAAACAATGCAAGCAATATAGTAGGGATGACATTTGCATCATCCCTACATAACAGCATAGGCACACAGTGTAGTAAAATGTTAACAGGTAAAAGTAGGATAAATTAACTCAATTGTGATTGAATAGTTATATATATTGCTATATATTAATTCTTGCCTGTGCTATTATGTAAGGATGATGCAAATGTCATCCCAACAGTCTTGTTTACATTGTTTTTGAAGGATTGATATTAGCCGTCCCTACAATTACCAAGTCCTAGATACAATTCGGTTCCAACTGTAATATTTATTGTGTATCTATTATTGGCTAGTAATTACTGTTTCACCCTGTACGTAAGCTTTTTAAAGGAACACCCAATTTATGTAAAAAGACTAACTTCAAGGCGTAATGATAATATCGTTGACACTAAATTATGATTTTTTAAATTACTACTAGTGATTAATAACACTCCGTTTGAAACTATGTCACCTCAGTGAAATTGGTTGACATCGTTGTTTTGGTTTTTGAATTATCATGTAATAAAAAAAAGAAGCAGAAGAAGCAAGAACAAGAAATTCAAACAATTTTTTGCCGTGACATCTACAGACATTTCCAGAACTTCTAACTCAGTCATTAAATAAATATTCTTATAAAAGACAACATTGTATAGTATTGTAAATTTCTAATGACCTATTGAAGAAATATTTAAAACACCATTTCGATGAACAATTCGAGCCATCCCGATATAGGCAGTACTACCGTCTGCCTAATAATATATCACAGTTCAACAATGTAACAAATTCAGTATATATCAGAAAATGCCCCTTCTCGTAGATGTTTATAAATGCATAGCATAGAAAATGCATGAAAATATAATCCGTAATATTTACAAGATGGAATAGTCGGCTACTTATGCTTTAATATTTCGGTTTATGTGTTTTAAATAATTATTTTTTAATTATATACAAAATGTATCACAAAATATACTTCTGTTGTTTTAAATTGTATGGACATTCCATGATTAAAGTAGTTTTAGATCTACATTTAACAGGACTACTCATAATTCCATTATATAACTTCGAGTAAAACACTTCTAATTTTACAAGTTAACTACTTTATTATATTTTTAATACCTTATATAAATGTACTTATAAAATGATATTAGTTTACATACCCATTTTTCAATATTGTTACAAAATTCTTGCAAAATGTATGCAGAATACCAGCAAACATTTTTATATAATACATAGTCTGATCATAACATAACTATTTTTGACAGCCTCCATAAAAAACAAAAGAAAAATCCTAATACATTTAAGGTTTTAACTCTAAGCTTATATGAAAAGTCCCTTTAAAGTTTACACCAAATACCCATAAAACATCTGGGAACTCTGAATGGTATGTTATTTGGTAACACACTTTAAAATCGTATATAAAAAGATTGTTAAACAACTATTTTTTCACACTAGTAATTAGATTTCCCATGATGGTGTCAGCCTATTGTGTATATTTGTGCTAAAACAAACAAATAATGGTAAATTTAATGCCAGAAATGCTCTGAATATCATGAACCACGATAGTGGTTTATAATAGGGATCGCAGTGAATCGCACAAAACCTTAATAGAACGTTCGAGCAAAAAGGAACTTAAGCAGTAAAGATTCAGTTCAAACAATAGTTTAAAACCCTTACTATTGACTTCTAAGGCAGTACACTGTTACGTATTAGAATTTCAAATGGTTTGAAATTTAGTTAACTGATAATTTAAGTTTAGTAGTTAAATTGTACTTTGGATTTAGTATTTAAATATATGTCGATATATTAGTCAATTTACGATATTTGCCAACAAGATTGATACACACAGTTTTCTTTTTTAACACATATACGTTTTAATATACACACAAAAATACAATTTACAATAACAGTTATCACAAACAATGATTTATAAACAAAAGTTTCACATACTTACAAACAATATAAAGTCTTCTTTCTTGTCTGGAACTTCCTTGATATCTTATCGAGGGTTCACGATGAGCGAATTGATTCACTTAGTAGGGAACTAGCTAGCCCTGTAGTTCTCACTGATCACACCTGATTACAGGTCATTCAGTGATGACGTTAGGTAATGTTTTCGTAAAAGTATTAATGTCCGACTTGAATCCACTAAAGTTAAACGATTTGTAATGTTCGAACTTTGTAAAGGTTCCTGGTCAAATATCTGAAGTTATGGCTTCCGAAGTATTGCACACTGATTATAACGAACTAATAATTGATACTATCTTTAGGCGCGGCGCGTTGGTTATATTTATAGCCGTGTGGAGGCGTTCTAGAAATTTCAGTTTTACGTAACAATACTGAACTACACTTAAGTGTTTAAGTATATGCATATATTATTGATTCTTGCTCTCGAGAATCTTCTACAACTTTGGGGAATAGGCGGGAGTTTCGCAATAGATATTTAACACTATAAGCTTGTTTGTT
>NW_013666536.1:173268-175559 GCF_000517525.1 Limulus polyphemus | reverse complement strand
TAACAAATTTGTTACAACACATATATAAAAATTTACTAGCAGAAATTTAACTTGAAAAGTTTTTTGGGGTACAAAACTTGAAAATAACTTTTATATGCGGAAACATCTGTTATCTGAGTTCTTGCACAGATCTTAAAATATAACGTTGATAAACGGAAACATTGGCACATGCAGATATTTAGATCTTCAAAGTCGAGTTGTTCAAAACCTGAAAATAGCGTTGCTAACTGGACCAATTGTTGGTTGAGATGTTGCAAAGGGAATATCTGCTGAAGCTTTTCACCAGACACTAATCATAAGAGAACCGTCAGGAAAATGATCTATAGGAAATAGTACAGCGTATAAACTGAGTCAGATCAACGTAGGCCGGTAAGGCAATCACTGATTGGCATGTCCTTAAACCAATCAGGATATGACACGGACCTACTGAGGGATGTGTAGATTGTATGGGAATTCTTTTTGGCGGCAAAGAAAGGAAGCCACCTTTATTAAAACACATAAACCTGTCTGTCAACCTTTCATCTCTATATTTTCCATTTGCAATAATTTTAAACCTGTTATCCGTGTAGTTGTCAGCACAAGTCGGGTTCTCTAGTAAATGCTGGCCAATCGCTGATTCACATTTTGGTGGTAGAACTTTTGTTTTACAGGAGCGATATGGTAAATTATTTTCTTTCACACTCTTATTTCTTATGGAGTTTAGCGATTTTCCACTTTCTGTAGCTCAGACTGTGGTCATCCAAACTAACACATATTTTCAGTGGATGTGTTCTACTGGACTCTTACTTTACATACCAAATTTTGCTTTCCATTATGAAATACCTGCAATATAACATCCCCAATTTTGATGGAGTTTCTTCCTATATTTTTCTTCGCAACAAAAGTGCAGAAACTTTATTTGATAGAAAACATACTTAACTTTTATGAAATTTGGAACACTGGTAGATCTTTACAACCTAAAATTAGGAATCTCATTTGGTGTAAATTTAAGCCACACGTACAAAGTTTTTCAACAAAAACCGCTCAAATTTAACGAAGATTTTTGCGCACGCCTACGCAAAAAGTCACGTGAGCTATGGGTCTAACATTTTTACTACAGCTTCACCTAAGAGTAAAGATGGACGTTTTTATTGTTTTGTCATGCGAAATAAAGAAGGCTGATTTAGAGCAGCAAAACTATAAGGTGAAAGGACGTGCAGGTACATAAGTATTGGTTAGGCCAAGCAAACTAGATTAGCAGTTTCTAGGCCAAGTTTTCAAAACAATCATACGGTTGGGCGGTTATTATTGATCATTCATTACCAACTTTTCAGCACAAGTTTACTAATTTTCATAAAATTATCCTAATTAAAAAGCGTTTAGCGTCAAGTGATATTAGCTTTGTTTTACACACCATCATGCCCAAAGTTGAACAAAAAGTACGGCCTCGCTAACTAATGATTGAATATTTGCTATAAAATTCTTATCAATGATATAAGTGTAGCTACCAGTTTGGGTGCCAATTCTGATTTCATTCCTTTAAGTCGCACGTTCAATCCTTTATTGGCTGCACCTTTTTTTCACATCTTAAATGTTTTTGATTAGATCAATATATCCATATGTTAAGGAAAATAATTCCGGATTTGTAAAAGTATTTATAGATTCATTTTCATAATAATAAAGATATAAATTAGCAACACAATTTGAATAATTAGATCCAATTGGTATACCCACTGCTAATATTATTGAAAACATATTCAGTTTTTGCTTTGCTTATGTGATAATTATGTTCATTTTGATAAGCACATTTATAAATATATGGTGGGTATACTGATGTGGTCTAATTATTCACACTGTATTGCTAATTTACATCTTTATTATTATGAAAATAAGCTTATAAATAGTTTTACAAATTCAGAATTATTTTCCTTAACGTACAGATATATTGATGATTTAATTAGTATTAACAATCCAGTAATAAGTACTTATTTTGGTAACATTTACCCTGCAGTCCTACAAATCGAGGACATCTCGATATCAAATACTGAAGCACATTATTTAGATTTATATATTAAGATAATTAATAATTATAATAATATATTAATATTTATGCTAAAATATATTATTTCACATTTCAAGTAAATAGAATTCTCTCACTAAGTATTAATGTTCCAACAAATGCCATACAAAGTATTATACATTCACAACTTCTTAGATATTGTAAAATTTGTAGCAATATAGAGTTTTTTATATCTAGTATAAATATATTTGTATTGTTGCGTCAGCGAGGTCACGTGACTAGTATCACGCCG
>NW_013666536.1:167749-172268 GCF_000517525.1 Limulus polyphemus | reverse complement strand
CCCCCCCTGTAGGGCGTGCGCCCCACGTTCAGAATCACTGCTCTAACATTTCCTCCTGAGAAATGCAACGTCTTGCTTCTTTCTATGCATTCACTTACGTGTTCCTATAGACAAACGTTGTACATACTAAGAAGCAGAACAAACTAAAAAATGTCCATGATCTACAGAAATGTCCTGTAAAGTGTACTCAGCCTCTGACTTGTTTCCTCTTTAGCTAAGTCCACGCTTGTCTATCACTTTCACAATATCTATCACCTGCTCGAGTACTTGCCGTCTCTTTCGCACATGTTCTCAGTTGACAAACATTTGATTACAAAGTAGTAAACTGTTGATATTTGCACTGTTGGCAATGAAAATTGTACGCTTCTGCACAAGCTCTATGCATGACACTTTTTACGTGTTATTCTACTCTCTGATGGATATGCCTCCAGTCTTTCATTACTTCAGTAAACGGATTTGTTTCAGAACTCTTAGAAAATATCAGGCAGACAGACTGAGAACAATAAAGAATTTATTTCCTTACAGTACATCAGCCACTTGTGGTTTGTTCCATCCGTGCACTTGAAAGCTTTTTTTTTATCACAAGATAACTGGTGCTTTGATATGGGTGCTTTGTCAAGATGGTGAGTTTCTGATTTTGTTTTTATCCTGATATTTTTCCCCTCTTGTTCTGCCTTGTTCTTTCAATAACAACATTTACCTCTTGTTGATCATTTTGTGTTTCAGAGCCTTTTTCTTCAGCGGATGTGTTCTCATTTCTAGGCCCAGGAATATCTTCATCGAATGTGCTCTCTTGAAGCCCAGGAATAGGGTTACCTTTACTCAGTGGATGAGAACAGAACAAATCAAGTTCTTTTCACACATTTAGTGGCATTGGTCTTTTGTTGTTGTTTCTCTGATTTTCTCAACTCCCCCTTTTCATCTTTTGGGCAGCTTATTATCCATATTTGTGACAGCATATTTAAGATTAACTAGTTTTGGTTTATCTAGTCTTCCCATCATCACACAACTAATTAGACTATTCAACAGAAATCACACATGAAGTCGTATTGAAAGACGAGGCTTTGTATCATTTAGCAACACAGCGACGTCATAAATAACATATAAAAATAAGAGCAAATAAAAATAAATATAAACAAGAAGTGGGTAGAATGTTTGTTATTTTGACATTGATTACATTTGCTGTTTTATTTAATTTTTTTCACAAAGACCAGCCCATTGGCCCTTGAGTGCACCAACCCCTTTGGCATTTGCCAGAACTGTCAGATGGCCATTCTGGACATAACTAATATTGCAAACAGTTATTTCTTCTTTGTACAGTAATACATTTGGGATTATGATAACACCACCCTGATTCCATTATCACTGGCATTGATGTCCAATAGGAATGTGTTGTAACATTATGATTATGCCAACATTACAGCGTCCAAGCAAGCTTCATGAATCAGAATGATTGGTCACATCCCTTGATTTATCCAAAGTGAAGTTCAGTTTTAATGAGAAAAGATAAAGGTGCTGTTATTTTGGGTAAGTTTGCCACAAATTTCAAATTGCAGACTTTTAGTTTGGTCACAGGTTGGTCCTCTTGCTAACTTTGCAGGATATATAGAGACTCCAGCTATACTTACGATGTGACCAAGCAATTCCACTTCTGAGTGCATGAGTGCACATTTCTATGGTTTTAGTTTCAAGCCTGATTTATTTATTCATTGGAATATTATTCTCGGGTTCTCAGCTACAGATTCAAAAATGCGACCAAATGCCAAAACATCATCGACGTAAACCAGGCATCTCTCCAATTGCAGACCCTCCTGTGCAAGTTTCATTATTCTCTTGAAAGTAGTGGGTATATTACACAGGCCGAATAGCATGATGTAGTATTCATACAACTCATCCTTTATGCTAAAAGCAGTCTTAGACCTACTCTCGTTATCCAGCTCAAATGCCAGAATTCAGAACTATTGAACTAAGGGGGACATTCTAACACTTCCAGACATACATCTGTTCCTCGTAAGGGAAAGGTGTCGATATGAATTAACACATTCACCAGTTTAAAATCAACACAACATCTTGCTGTTCCTTCGTTCTTCTTGACAATCGTTACTGGAGACAACCAAGTACTCTCTGTAGGTTATATGATGTATTGTTTCAACAAGGCGAGGACCCTAATGCTCCAAGAAAACTGACACAATGGTTGCTTTATCAGACATCGATTGTGTGTATCTTTGTCGTACCACGACACTATCGTTCAACCTAATCAGCCATCTGATACAAGTGTGCAGCTCATAACCGTTATTCAACAGCTTCAGCTACACACTTACCAAACCTCTGATACAAGTGTGCTGCTCATAAACGTTATTCAACAGCTTCACCTACACACTTACCAAACCTCTGATACAAGTGCGCAGATCATAAACGTTATTCAACAGCTTCACCTACACACTTACCAAACCTCTGATACAAGTGTGCTGCTCATAAACGTTATTCAACAGCTTCACCTACACACTTACCAAACCTCTGATACAAGTGTGCTGCTCATTAACGCTATTCAACATCTTCACCTACACACTTACCAAACCTCTGATACAGGTGTGCAGCTCATTAACGCTATTCAACATCTTCACCTACACACTTACCAAACCTCTGATACAGGTGTGCAGATCATAAACGTTATTCAACAGCTTCACGTATACATTTACCAAACCTCTGATACAAGTGTGCAGCTCATTAACGTTATTCAAAAGTTTCACCTATACACTTACCAAACCTCTGATACAAGTGTGTAGTTCATAAACGTTATTCAACAGCTTCACCTATACACTTACCAAACCTCAGATACAAGTTTGCAGATCATAAACGTTATTCACCAGCTCACCTATACACTTACCAAACCTCAGATACAAGTGTGTAGTTCATAAACGTTATTCACCAGCTCACCTATACTGTTAACCCACAAAACGAACTCCACTGGAAAAACTGCAAATTCATCTTCCATAATTGACTTGCAACACTTTTATATTTTATTGTAAAGAATTTCCAACCACTTAAGTGTCACCTTAAAGGTTAAAATCAACATACACAGATTGGAATTCTTGTAGTTTAATTGTATTTTTGACTATCTGGTTTAGATATTAGATTCTTCATATGATATCACGTGTTCAATTAAAACAAACCATCAGATAATAATATCAGTAGTGACCAAAATGAAACACAAGTGCAACTTTGCTTTCATATTAATATTGGCATATTAAATCAACAAGTCAATGAATTTCTATTGCTTCAGTGGTTCCAGATTATCTCACAGTCTGTGTTAATAGTCATGTGCTTGCTTTTGGCAACTGTACAACAGATGCAATCCTAGCATTATCACTAGCCTCAGTTACTTCCACTTCACTTACCATACCTAAGACCATTCTAACATAAAGCTGGATAGTTGACTGTCCATAATTACAAATCAACACTGGGACCTCGTCCCTCGTTTGACAGATAACTGTCCAAGCTAATTCTGCCTGCTTTCTGAACAGGAAATAGCTCATTTAATGTTTGTTTGTTATGAATTTTGCACAAAGCTACACGAGGGCTATCTGCGCTAGCCATCCCTAATTTAGCAATGCAAGACTAGAGGGAATGCAGCTAGTAATCTCCACCCAAAGCCAACTCTTAGGCTACTCTTTTACCAAAGAATAATGAGATTGACCGTCCCATTATAACGCCCCCATGGCTGAAAGGGCGAGCATGTTTGGTGTGACATGGATTCGAACCTACGACCCACAGATTTCGAGTCGAGCACCCTAATCACTTGGCCATGCCGGGCCCTCATTTAATGGTGGCTTTTATAACTATATTACACAGTATTAATGCACTAGATTTCATCTGTAGTAAATAACAGAATATCACTTGTGTATACAGAGGTACTATTATTCCCTCTGCTACATACACTCATGCAGTCAATATTTCTGGGCTCATTTTGTCTAACATTGCATAACTCTCCCATGGAACTTCGGTTCACCAGTTGCACAAGTAAAACGGATGGATAATGTCCACAGTACATCCATTCATAGAATGCCAAATGCTAGATCTGAGATACGAGATAAGTATCTACTTTTTGCGAGTAACATTTTATGTACACAGTCAGTGATATGTATGTTCATTTATGTCTCATTTACCGCCGTTTGCCACAGTGAAATCCATACAGTTCTGAGAGAGTTGGGTTGACTATGAAACCCTTTGGTGCAAGCTGTCTGCTGTTCTTCTCATGCTCCATTAGTTTTCTGGTGTTGTTGTGGTAGCATTTACCACTTGGTTTTGGTTCTTCTGGACCTGTTGAGCCGCCAGTTAAAAATGATAGCCTTTGCTTACTTTGCTACTCAGGAAAGTACATGTACTGCTGGTACTCTAACACCTGCTGAGTCATCAACTGTAGCCAATGGCCTTGATGCCTTTGCTGTTTGGCAAAATATGAGCACTTCATTTATCAATTCTCCCCTACCACAAGCAAAGCAGATGCTTTGCCCCCCCC
>NW_013666536.1:165367-167585 GCF_000517525.1 Limulus polyphemus | reverse complement strand
CCCTACCACAAGCTAAAGCTAGATGACTTTGCCCCCCCCCCATCCAGATAACGCTGCATATGTGGCATATAAATTTATGAATAACCTTGCCTATTCACTGGAAACCACTGTGGTTACATCACAGTATTGGGATGTGTGGGTGGTTGGTCAACCTTTGGTATGTTTTCAATTCGATGTGGTGGAGGTATCTGAGTAGGACAGTCCATCTGAGGTGTAGTAACAGCAGTTGTCACTATGGACTTCTTCCTCTATACTTATCAACTCAAAATTACTACTTCATACCTTGTCATGACGACAAATGCTTCCATTAGGGTGAGAATATTTCTCACACCCAAGTGGTATCTAATGTTCTTCCCGGGAAGTCCCTCAATAAATTTATCCATGAATGTGTCTTCACAATCTCCTGAAGCAATTACAGGCTATGCCTAATCATGCAGATGGCACACATCATCCATTTAATGGCCAGAACCTACATAGCATTCCTCTTTCAAGATTTAAATTTAGTCAAGCATATTCTTCAATTCTGCACTGGGTTGAATCAACAGCACGTTTCCACCATGCCTGTATCCCAGTGTTCTTGCTTCATCTAGTCCTATTTGTTCAGTGGAATTAATAATTGGGCCATCTAAGCTCAGGACCAGGCATTGGACTGTATTTTCCTGAGTCCAGCTGCTGCAAGCAGTTCCCTGCATGAAACACTTCAGAAAATGTTCTACACCTTCTTTCACTAAACTGAACCTTTAAACATCAGTGATTAAATGTGCTTGGCTTCATTTGCAGGAACCTTTGATGCTATTGAAGCATCTCTCTTGCAGATTTTGGGTCAATGCCTAGCTGAGATGCCACTGGTGACATAGATAAGGGAAAGTATAGACATATTAGGACTCTGACACTCAGATGAGTAGTCAGCCCCTGGTCCAGGGTGGCAGAGCAACAAGTTGGTCTTGGTAACTCATCCTAAAACTCTGCATGATTCCACATTTCCTCACAATATTTGGTTATATGGCAGGATACCTTCCATCTTGGAAAGTCTCATGAATGTTCTATTGTACATGGTCTTTTCCCATTGGCACCCACTGTCTCACTTAGTGGGGAAAACAGCTCTGCTTGGCAGAGATCATTTACCAGTGGCACATAAAGTCCTTCTTGGTTTGTCTTGATCAGAGCTTGGAGGCCTAGGAGGCCTCTAGAGACCATCATGCATGGTCTCAGGCCTCCCAGTCATCTGTGCTTCCCTTGTACAAAAACTGATTCTCAAGTGCACTGCATGAGCTGCTATTCTAAGTAATCAGACATTAGCTCATCCTCCTGATTCCGTGGTTGCAAAGCGATCGATGTTTGAGACCTTCATAACATCAGCAAAGTGTTATGTACAGGAAAAAACTTCTCATAGGCTCAACACTTCTCTCATACAACAGTCTCTGTACGGCAGTAAATGCTCCCTCTTGGTTATGAATATGTATGTTCTTCTTCATGTAGAAAATATACTTTTAAGCAAATAGTGTTGCTTTAAATACAGTAACTGAAGATTTCAAGCAAAGGCAATACACATATTAGCAAAATCAGAAATTTTTTTTAATAAAATCCCGTTTTCATGACGCCAAAATTTCTCCATCCTACATCCTCTATTATATTCTCAGGTTAAACTGGTTTCCACGAAGAGTGTTATGTAGGTTTAATTTATAACGGGAGGATCGCCAGGATAGGATACGAAATATGTCTGAACTTTACTAAATGAGCTTAAGTAAAGAAATAAACAGATTGGATTCGATGTATAACACAAGATGAAAACAATCTTTATCCAATAGACAATATTCAGAGCACATTCTTGTGTTATAATACTAAATGGCTGCCTGCTACTGGACTCCTGAATTGATTAACTGCTGTTCTTCCCTCACGATGTCTTTCCATCTACCACCTCATTTGGGATCCTTTGTAGACTTGAAATCTAATGTTTCTTACTTAACGAGAAACGTCGGATTCACCCATAGCGACTAGTGATACCCATGTGATTAGTCATTCATATTCAACATAGAGAACAACAAAGGAATAAGGGTAACTAGAACGTGCACTTAACAATTTTCTGGACCATATGTTACGCAAACCAAACATAGATTCAGATAAACAAAACGTTTTGAAAATTATACGCTAAAATAATGTTACGTCTCCGTTTGTTAATTGATTTTCCGTAACTTCATTCCGACGAAACTTAAGCGAC
>NW_013666536.1:151635-164817 GCF_000517525.1 Limulus polyphemus | reverse complement strand
TTCTAGAAAGTAGAGAGCGTGAGAATCACATGATCTCGATGACGCAACAATAAGAAGGTATAAAACACATCAGGTCCGATGCTAACAGGTGGGTCAAGGAGGCCGCCGTCCCCTGAAATGTCATTAGCTTCCTAAGCTAATGTTGTCCATTAGTCTAATTTTATATTTGGCTCAATTATATGTCTCATTGCACCTCCTTACCACCACCCCCAAAAAGAGGGAAAAGAAAAAAAAAGAAGCTAGAGCCGGGAGTGTAACGCATGGTATGCCTACATACAATGATCCTTCAGATTGAAAATATCAAATACTGTTCTTGTTATCTGTTAAACTTTTCTTTATAATGTATTTTTTATGCATAACTTCCAGTAGATGCTACTTATGACAATGTTGAAAGAACATTTAAAAGCTAAAATTTTCGAAAAAGACGACTTGAAATAACTCCCCCTCCAGAGAAGAAAGTAATCTTATGAGTGCCTCAATCAACTTATGTAACCAGATGCTACACTATTGATCATTATTCATTAGAGAAGGTTTTATTCAACCACAATTTCTCTATTTCTACGTGTTGAACATTACGTACAAAAAAAGTATCAAACCTTTTAAAGTGAGATGAAATTGTTAAAAGTTATTTTACGGCACTTTTTTTTTACATTATTTCTATTAACTGCAACTGTATGACGAAACGGAAAGCCATGGAGCGAGAGTAGTAAATCCCATGCGATGGTACTTTTCACATTCAGGTGTCAAACCAGTAACGGGTGTTGAGATGTTTGCTTAGAGTTTGTTTTTAACGGAGTTTAGGCCTCGTGTAGGATATAAGTTATCTTACTGAATATGGCTGATAGCGCCAGCGAAAGTGATAGCAGTTCTGTTGATGGTGGATTAATGATGCCTCCATCTCCAGTAACACGTGAACAGTTTCAGAAAAGGAATGAGTCCTTACTTCAAGAAAACAAAGTGTTGAAAATGGAAATCGACACTTACAAGCAACGAGTCAAAAGTCTTATTGAAGAAAATCGAGCTCTTCGTCAAGCAAGCGTAAACATTGTGAGTTTAAACTAATTTATTAATGTAAAAAATAATTTGAATTTTAACAATTAATTGATATGCAAATAACTTAATAAGTCTTTATTGTTAACTCTTGATAATCTTGATTGCATTTCTAATTACCTTATTACATGTGAGATTGTGACACTGATAACGAATAATAATTATTCCTACACCATGATTCATGTAAATACTTCGGTCTCTTTTTCACTCTGTTATTGTTATGCAGTTACTGTTATTAACACAAATAGTAATATTACCAAAATGGTAACACTTGAAATTGACTCGAAAAGGATGCCTATAAACACTTACACTTCATGTTAACTAATTAAGTGTACCAAATCTAGTCAGAAGTATTGATTTCTGTACTAATACATAATAGTATTATTGAACCTTGACTAGCTTCCCTTCAACATTTTGGTTGTATCTTTATTCAGAGTTCAATACATCAGCAGAATATAGGTATTTAGCTAATAGACAATATTAAAACGGAAAATGTTATTGAATTTAAACTTGAGATTACTTTGTTTGTCCAGTCAAACTAACCAAAAATAAATAGGTTCATACCAAATATTACATTAAGTTTATTATATATCTTGGGTATTATACCACTATGAAGGTTTGAAAGAACAATATAAGTGAAAGAACAGTATATATATACTAAATGGATATTCAGTCAGTTCATTTAACTATGTAGACAACAAAGTTGTTTCAGTACCACAATTGTACATAGTCTGAGAATAATAACTTTTGAGATTGAGTGAGTTTTATATGTACTTTGTAATGCTACTCATGTTAATAAACTACCTCAAACTATCCCTAGAGTTGATCAATAAAATGTTATTTACATGGTACACTGTAGAATATATTATAAAAGTTATTTACAATGCATGGGACTCAATAACATTATTGAGAGCTGTGGGGCAATGATTAATGCATTGAACTGGTGTTGCTGTTAGATGGTTCCTGGTTTAATCTCCTTGAACCCAGCATAGATGTCAACTTAAGCACACCTCCTGAAATGCTTGAAAAGAGCATATTCCAATGTACAAGTAGGTATATAATATTTTGATATGATAATAAGCATCGTTTTTACCTATGTACACAACATTATGTACAGATAGGTAACTATCTTGAGAAGTGTTGACATGATGGATAACTTGCAGATGACTAGAGCATTTTTATGTTGTATATAGTGCTTTAAGGTTGTTTTTTGTAAAAAGTTATGCCTGCTAAAATACAGGAAAACAATGCGAGATGAGCCATAAAAAGAATATATATTTGTAAGTGCAAACTAGACCTAAGACTATTTTCTGCTATCCTTAAATGTAACATTAATAGCTCTCTCATGTGAATTTCTGACAAAAATATTAAATGAGAAAGTAACAATTAATAATTAAATGAACATGCAATATAAATAAATCTATTTAGGTATATCTTTAGCAAGAGTGGTTAGTTGCCATTTTATTGTCACATGGTTGTTTAATATGGTCCTCAAACTTGGGAAGAACCTATTTATCTGGACTTGTGAAATTAGTTCAAAATGTTACTACTAATTAAAAAAACAAACTGAAAACATATGTGTGTTTATTTATAGGTAAGTAATAATACTAAACTAGTTTAATGCAAAAAAAAGGAAAATAATTTTATTCTCATGTGAAAATTTCACATTAACTTATGCCACTTTAAAACTATGAAATATTTTCCTGGATCAGTGGCCAGTACTCATAAAGCACTGATCAAGTTTCAGTTATGGACATAGGAGTATCATACCAACACTTTCACCTATTCCACTGGAACTGGACCTCTGCCACAACAACCAGTCAATGGTGAAAGAACTGACTTTCCTGTGAGAAGATAACTTTGCCAAGTTGGACTGGTATATTCATAGGTGCTAGGTAGACATTTCTTTCAGCATAAATTATATGCATATACCACTGCAAAATAAATTACATTGATTCTGTAACAAGATATAAAACAACAAACAAGAATAGGATAATTCAATTGTGACAAAATTAGATTATGACATTGAGCCTGTGTTGCTTTGATTGTTTGTTAAATTTCACACAAAGATATATCGGGGCTGTGTGTTCTACTTATCCCTAATTTTGTAGTGATAGACTAAAGATTTTAACTGAACCTCATCTGTTCTAGCTATATATCTTGCGAGTTTTGCATGAACTGCACTGCAGAAATTCTGCTACACTTCTGTTTAATGTATTATACATATATCACATTGGAAGAAAAGGATCTTTTAGTGTTTTGGTTGATCAGTCTCTTAAGTCACCCAAGCAGTGTGTTGTTGCTAGTTGGAGTGCCTCGTGATTTGAGACGATTTGATGGTCTCGGTTTCAATTTTTATTGCCACTAAACTTGCTTGTTCCTTGTTATTGTAAAGCTACTAAGGCTGTCTGCAACTGTCACCAATTTTAAGCTGCTGATTAGAAGGAAAGCAACTAGCTGGCAGCACCCACCACTAACTCTGGCAACTTAAGTGTTAATAAAGGATAAATTTACTTTTTTTGACATTGTGTTATGTTTCTAATTGTGAATGTTATGTAAACAGGCAAGAATCTAGATTGTCTGAACCATCCCCCCCACCCCCATCCTTTTTTTTCTCATAAATTAACTGTATTGATTAATATTGTATAAGCAAATGTGGACAAAGAGTAGAGAGTCTAGGGGTTATATCACTTTTTGCCCTATTTTTTGGTTCAGAAATTAATTATTATTTTATGTAGTATAAGCAGGTGCAGATCTAGGGAAGAGAATGTAGTGTGTATGGACCCCTCCATATTTTTCAGGAACTAGCAACTGTATTCTTCAATTTTTTTACAAGCAGGCAGGATCTAGGAGGGAAACAACCACCTTTTTTTAGAAATTGATAAAAAACAACTAAGTAGATGTCCTTACATAATCATATAGTATAAAAAAATAGACATCAGTGTTTTTATTTGATTGGGTTATTAATTTTTAGGTTTTCTGAAATCATCATAACTAGTGTGTACAGCAATCCAGTTAAGGCCTCAGTCAGTAACTGATTATTTCTAAGCTAATCCAACAATATGAACATGGTAAATTTTCTTGCCTTGGCTTTTTCTAAATGCTGTGTTTATATTACAGATTTCTTTTCAACAAAAGTAAAATTGAGAATATAATCTGTGATGTAGAGGCCTAATGCATTATTTAATTTGCTGCACCCTGTCCTGTGGACTGCAGTTTTGCCCATTTAAGGCTCATAAGCTCAGCTTAGGTCAGTAAACCAAAGAAATACAGTAAGGACTCCTATAGGAGTTATGTATGTATAATATTTAAAGGGTTTTAAGTCCTTTTTAACCCATCACATTGTAATATATATTAATTTAGGTATGTGAATAATATTATGGTATTGTGCCTAATTTATTATTTGTTATTATATAGTGGACCATCTGATTAATGATTATATTAGATTTCTTTCCACCATAGTTGAAACTGAAAATGATGTATAGGTCTGATGTATTCTTTGATTTGCTGCATCCTCTACTATGGGCTACAATGTTGCCCATTCAAGATCAATTTTTAAAGTGTTCATAATTTTTGACCAAAATTATGCCAATAATGTAACTTGAATAAGGATGCATTTGGCAAAATTTAAGAAATGCATCAACAAATGTATAAGATCTGTGTTGACCTTCAAAGTGTCAGGTTACCGTGAATTCGGTCACCATTAATCACTGAGTTTCATACCTTGTTTGTTTTTAAACAGAAATCTGCATATTATACTATCTGTGCTGTGACCACTGCAGTGATTGAAACTCCCATTAACATTGTAAGCCCTCTCTGGCTTGATTCTCAGTTAGTGTGTAGGCACATTATTTATGTAATGTTGAAATTAACATATTCTAAGCAGAAGGTAGACCTATTTTATATTCACTTTTAGATATTTGTTTGACCTAACTTACATATGGAAAGTCTTATTGATATTTCTTGTTGTGAAAGTACATTTACATACTCTAAAGAAAAATTTTTAAGTCAACCAAGTAATAGGAAGCAGTACCAACAAATATTTTGAAAGATTATGAATAACAAAATAACAGAAAAAAAACAACAACTATGGGTTGACTTGAAGGAAACTTTATTACTTTCTTCCTTTAGACATTATGAAAGTCAAACCTTGACACTTTTATACCTTGAATAATAATAATAAAAAAAAAATTACAGCCATTTAAAATTGTACTTTGACTATTTTTACTAATTATGTGAGCAAATATGGGACATGCACATTCTTCCTAGGAGTACCAATGTAGCATGTATTATTTAACTTTCCAATAATCACTTTTGGGGATTTTTTAAAATAGAGACTAATTCACAATTTAACTTAGCTGCATTTCCTGCATCTATGTATGGAGGGATTTGAAACAAACTTGGAATGCAGTATGAATGTTAATTTGTTCTAAGTAATAGTTCATATTAACATTACTTTTTTGTCATTGCATGAAACATAGTAATAATTGACATTTTTTGATAATAACTTTCTCTTTTTTCACAGTTTAGGAGATCTGAGGCTTCCAATATCATGTCATAATGTATTTTTCCTATTGTCGTTAATATAAAATAATTTTTCATTTTCTTATATGAAATTAATATAATATTGTATTATATATATACCTCTTTGTGGGCTTGACTGAAGAAAATGAAGGTTAGAATTACAGACTTGTTTTCATATTTTTTGTAGGAAAATAAAGATGAGAAAAATATAGTATATAACTGGCAGTCTTCCCCAATTATCTGTTATTTTTGGTATTAGACACAACTCCAATACTCTGTCAAACACAATATGAACTTTCTTGATATATTGTTATCCCATGAAACGAAGACTTACTACAAGAACTGTTTATTCAAGTTGCATGTCATTTTGTTTCAATGAAGACAAATATTGGAAGAAAGCTTTTTATAAACTAAAATATCTTTTTGTACTCCTTTCATAGTTCTGACTGGATAAGGAGTACAAATTGGTGCAAAGTAGTGTTTGTTCAGAAGAAAATACCTAAAGCAAATTCATTGGCACATGTCAGATGGATGGACTGATGTGAAAGAAAACCCTTTAGTCACCTTTGATTTGTATCCTCTATACTCTTTTCAAAACTTGAATCAAAACTAAATCTCACACTGGTGAGTATGTAATTGAAGTCTTCAGAGATGTTGCAGATACTGTTGGGCCAGAGAAGATCCATGCTTTGGTCAGATTATGCAAATACTATGACAGTTGCATTTAAAAAGAAGTATCCTCACCTGTCTAGCTCACATGTTGTGATCCTCCTTGTTTAGGACATTTGTAAATTCAGAATTGCAAGTGAATGTGCAGAAGTAATCAAACAGATTATAAAGTTCTACCAGGAAAAACTCATTCCACAATAAGTATTCAAACATATTCAAGTTGAGATAAGGGAGAGAGAGAGTGAAATTGCTCATTGGGGATCAGTTATACGATTCCATGGTAGCCACACAGGTCAGCATCTTCATTCTTGCCCATATTCACAAAAAAACACACTGGATGGAAGTTTTCTGGGTGCAGTTGAGTGAAGTGCTAGGCCTGTTGCATCCAATCTCACACACTATCACAAATTTTAAAGGTGACTGACCAAAACTGTTTAAGGTTGTCCTTAGGCAGTACTTGAAAAAATTTGTATGGTGACCACCCTTGTCAGCAGCTAAAGAACAGTGCTTGATGATATTTTTCAGCCACTTAGGCTTTTGTTTTCTTTCTGTTCAACTAAAAGTCTGCATATTGGACCCAAAATAGAGACCAAGACTTGTAGACAGGTGAGCAGCATAGGCACAATCATGAAGATAGCTAAGCATATCCCAAATATGGACCTCACTGTTATTTCATATGATTTGGCAAAATAGAAAGGCTGGACACAAATTACAAGGCAGAGAAGCTCTAGAATTATTTTATCTTTGGTGAAATGAATAATGAAAAGGATGATGTAGATATTGTCAGTTAACTAAATTTGCTATGCAAGAGTTAAACATTCCACCTGCTACAAATGCAATTAGAAGGCATTCAGTAATGAAACAAAAATGAACCTACTGCAAATGAACAGAATTGCTAAACTTCTTATTGCACACCATAATCTGCACATATTCCAAAGTGCCCTGAAGACTGGCAGTAGTGTAGATTACAAATAACAAGAAAATTTGGCAGTTGTACTATGAGTACCAATGGGATTGAAGCTAGTGAAAATTAAGAACAAAATTGGTAAGGGTGAAAGATCAGGGGAGGATGCAATGAATGAAGACAGCAATTCTGAATGTTGCCAGAGAGATTAGTAATTCAGGAACTGTGTATAGTGAGTGTTTGTGGTTTAAACCTTTTTGTTTTGTTACAATTGCTTAGAAATACCAAAAATGGCAATAGAAAAAACACTAGGGGGAAAAAAAAATAATCCCTACTATATAATTGCTATGCCTTGAATTTTAAATCAAGAAAATTTCTTCAATAAAGAAGATACTGGAACTAAGTAGGTGTCTAGCATTGGCATTATTTATTAATAGCAATATGTTTTAGGTATTAATATCAAATAATAATTCCAACCTTGAAAAGAAAAGAAAAAATTGTTGAATTCTTGGGAAAGGGGAATTGTGGAAAAATTAGATCTCTACATGTCTTAAATTAATTTCCTTTGCTATAGTTATTACAGAATTCACATTATATTTCATTCAAATAACTTTTGTATGATTAATATATCTTAATTATACATATATTTTAAGTGTCTTTGGAGAGAGAATTGATATATTTTTGAACAAAATAGTCGGATTCATTTAGCATTTTGTTAATGATCTTTTATAGGCTCTTAGCATCTCCCACTACTGCATACACAATTAACAATACATTAGAAACAAACTAAGTACTAGAAGTTTTATAACACTGTGCAGCAAGATTTCTATGCGTGTTCTTTATGCAGCAAATTTAAAGTTTGTATGTTTCTGATATTAATTTCATGTATGAAATATAGAGTAAGCAGCTTATCTGTACTGGTTTAACTTCATGTAATAGTTCGGGCTTGTTCGACAAGTGTGTATTTTGTTTCGTTACCAGCTTTAGTGTTGAATAAGCAATTGTACATTATTATATTTCATTGGCATCTTTTGAGAGTAACAGATTATTTTGTTGAGAAAGAAATTGGTTTGTTTTAGAAAATATAAACAATTAACATATTTTACAATTGTTTGAACAGAATTTCCTTCATACATTATTATGTTTTGCTCATATCTGATTCTTCCTAACTATCAGGAATAGTTTATCTAGCTAACCCAGAATAGGATCAATCTCACCCATGGTATGCCATTTAAACTGTAAATTATATAAAGATTTGTGTAACTTGCCAAATACTAAATCTAATCAGTGAGATTATCTGATAACTAAAACAGCAACTCACTCACTAAATTTACTACAAGTCTCTCCTAATAACAAATGCATTTTGCCAATTTTTAATTAGTTAGCTTTGACATAAGAGGCTTAGTGTGGGAGCTTTTTCTGTTTAATGATCTTGGAAGTCCTCAAGATAGGTGGTGGTTTTGTTATATGAAAAATACATAAATTTTTAGTGGCACTGTAAAATTTTAATGCAAGCACTGTATTGCTTATTTCGGACTCACATTCCTGATTTTACATCAAGGTTGCACTAAGATTACTTGACATCATGTGAGGTAGTCAATTCAACAATATGTATTTAGAAATTCATGTCATTTTCATATATTTATACAAATTTGCTTAGTCATTAAGGAACTGTATAAATTTTCATAGAAAGCTACCGTTGTAAATAAACCATCTGTCTTATCTGCTTTCTGGTCTTGGAAAGAATGTACAATGTAGCAAATCAGATTTAATGTAATTTAAGTTAATATCTTGCTTCTCACTAAAGTGTTGCACTTATTAATTTTGTTAATACTATTTTTACTTATTGATTTATTTATGGTAACCCATTAATGTTTATGTTGATTAAGTTTGTTGGTTACTATATTGAACAAGCAAGCAGTAACTGAGCTTTTTATAAAGAGATTAACTTGAGAGTGAAAAAGCACTGTGTTTTCTTTTAGAAGAAATCTTTATTCAGTGCTAATATCATTTACAGATTGTAGGATACATGTTACTAGCTGTTAATGTATGTTTATAAATGGGTCTCTAAATAATGGTGTTAAAGCAGTATTTACAAACAATATTTACAAATTTCAAATAAAAAAATTAATTTTTAAATGATAAAACAAATTTATAAAGTTCTCTTAAATTTAGATATATAAAATATTAGTCTGTAAGTTCATGTAAGGGAAATGTGATGAAGTTCTGACTTGTTAATTGATTGTCTAAGGTTCTCAAACAAATGGAAAATCATTGTTTTTGGATTGCATAAGATAAGGTGTTAACTTTCTTTATGTATTATTTTTCGTATGTATTGTGGTTGCCTCTGAGTTCTGCTGTCTGTAGAATATAATTATAGTTGTTTGTATATTTTACATGAAAGTATAATTCAGAAATTGCTTTACTTGATCAGTATATTTAAAATTTGATATTAATAATATAGCAAGCCAAGGCTGAACAAGAAGAAGAATTCATCAGTAACACATTGCTAAAAAAGATCCAGTCATTGAAAAAAGAAAAAGAAGCCCTTGCTCTTAACTATGAACAAGAAGAGGAATGCTTAACCAATGATCTATCTCGCAAGTTGAATCAGGTTTGTAAAGATATTAAAACTGAGTGCAAAACACTCATTAGAATGAATTATTTATGGATTGAAATAATAAGGTTTGTTAATGTAAACTGTAATGTTAAAGTTTGATCAAATGTCTCATTCCTGAAGGTTGTATATTTGGCCAGTGATAACAGAACATTGAAAAGTTTCTTGTGATATTTTAGTTCTCATGCTAAACTCTTCTCAAATCTCAATCTATTACTTAGAAAATTAAAATAAATATTTATTATTTATACCATAACTCTAAGTTCAGTAATAAATATGATAAAATTCTGTGTCTGTAGCTTATTTCTCGTTGTTTTAATTGCCTACATTTTTATTATATCACAAACACTAGTCTCCCAAAACAACTATTGTCTAATAAAGCTTTAAATGTGTTAAAGGCAAAAAAATGATAAATTGGGGTTTGGACCCTCAACGTATGCTAATGACAAAGATTTTGTTAGAGATTACAAGATGACTGACACTTTAAACTTTTTCTTCTGTTTTTACAAGTGAAGATATTAGAAATATTCAGAGCATTCTGTGAGAGTATTGAAATTGACCTGAATTGTTGATGGGTTAATGGAGTCTGGTCAAACTAGACTCTAGATACTAGTGGAGTGCCTCAGGGGTCATGGCATGGGCCTTTTTTTCTCTTTTCTCATTTACATTAATGATATTGATAATAGAATAATTAGTAAGTTAATAAAGTTGATAGTATTTCCACTGTGAAAGGGGGAAAAAATCAAGGGATATTTGTGATACCCCCTCTCATCAAGAAAGAGTTAATAATAGATAAAGCACCAGTAGGTTTCAAGCATGGAGGCTACTCAGCCTTAGTCTGTTCCCACTTTGTTATCTAGTGGTGGTCAGCTGTCAGGGATGGAGCCACTCTCCTTGGAAGCTGTCCGTGACCTGATTCAGGGTGAGATCGAGTCCTTCATGCAGCCCGGTGGTATCTCTCTGGGAGATGCTCATTTGAATTTTTATTCTGAAATGGGATATTCTGGGGAGAATTTAGACTCCCTGTTTCCTACTCCTTCTTTCACTAGAGCTTCCTCTCCTGAGGACTCATCTGATCAGCCACCTTCTGCCTCTTTTTCTGCAGTTAGTTGCACGTGTTTGTGAAGTTTCAGAGATGCAAACAGTTGCTTTTGAGTCTACCCCTGATTTTTTGTCCAATCATTCTCAAAGGGATTACTTAGTTTTCCTCCTCCTCCTGATATTGCTGTGCATGCAGGGAGGTTTGCAAAACAATTACATGAAGGTGTCACTATGCCTTCCCCCATCATTTATCTAAACAACATGCCCTGGCATATCATCGTCAGGATGATATATATTTGCACACTCAAAGGTTGAACTTATGGGGTGCCAGGAACGAACCTGTTATCTCTCTTAACAGGTCACAATTTTTGCGGATTCATTTGACTCTTACTACTGTTTTAAGATACTTCCCTTCAAATTTTCTCTGAAACATATAACCGATCGCCTCAACGATTTGATGATGAACTGGGCCATTTACTGGTCACTATTATGACACGTTTGTCCTCTTCAGGACTTTCCTTGGTGTTGTGGTTGGCCTGTTGCTGGGACTTATTGAGTCGTGATGCATTTTTGGAGGGTATTCACTTACTTTATTCTGCCCTTCGAGATTTACGAGAAGTGCCTTTTCTTCGGCCTTATATATTTGCTGGAATTCCAGAATCTTTAGAAGCCAGAGTTGATACAGCACAGTTGCAGTCTTCTTTATCGTCTTTGGCTGCTCGAACCTATTCTACTTACATTTGTACTTCTGCATGTTCATCCCCTCGTGTCTCAAGGCCACCCTCCTTACATTTCTTGTTTCATTGGGTCTCTTAATTGTTTTCGTCCTTATTCACTGGAGATATTTTGCAGGTTGGTATGTGGACTTCTCCCAACACATTCATATCTCATTACCTTCATGATATGGCAGTTTCCTCTTCGAAGGAACTTTGTCTTCCCCCTATGGCTGTGTTGACTACCTCTACTAGATTTTAACATGGTGGTGAGTCACGTGTTATCTAACTTACAGTTATTGTTCCTTTCTCTTCTAAGGTCCCTATTGATTTTTTTTGGATCCCACTCAGTGGCGAGTGTTGCCCAGTCGGGTAGGCTTGTATTTAAATTATGCACTAGCAACCTTTATATCAGTTCTTGGTTGCAATGGGCTCTGTTGAGATGAGGTGTTCCATAAGACCATCTGGATGGTGATATCATATTACAATATTTCTAATGGACCGCTAAGGGTATGGCAAAATCCCCTTTAGCTTTACTCACAACAGTCCATGAGCCCTAATTTTTAAAAGCAAACTGATTTTGACTGATTCAGCTCTAATATCAGCAATGTGGTTCACCTGTTGCACTGTCTCCAGAGGCCTGTTCCTCAGGGCTCCCTAATGCTTTTCCCCCTTACTTCTACTAGTGGAGCTCAGGAATCCTTACCACACCCAGTTTCCAGTCGCTGGGGTGGTGGACAGAGGATTTACTTTTGGAGTGCTGAGTTTTCTCCACTCTTGGAGAAGAGGGCGAAGTCGGGGACACTCCTGCCTGGGTCCCTGGAAGTTGTTCCCAGATGGCTGTAGGAGCAGGACCAACCTATATGGGAGCCAACTCATAAAACCAGTCCAGATTTGATGCTTAGCTATCTAGTGGGGGGGTGCTTGGACCCTCTTATGAACACTGTCAGGTTTTATATTGTTTATGCAGGGGATATACTATCTTCTCGTAAATCTGAATGCAACACAGACCCATCTTTGGTCCTTGGTTGGGACAGTGTTCCACATCCTCTTCTTAATTCCATGGGTAAGTGGAATTCTCCATCCCCACTTGGTAGGGGAGTAAAGACAACTGTTTGAAAATCCAGACTGGATAACTTCTGGACTTTGGTGGTGTATGGCATATGATCCCATCAATCCAGACCTGGGATGTTGCCTTTTGGACTTTTTCAGGTTGATCAGAAGGATTGTCCACTTTGGTGTTGCTCTCTTTCTTTCATAAATCTGGTGGTTCGAAACGCATCATTCTGTGGTTACTAGTAGGGATCCTATCACAAAGATATATATATATATCTGAGGTCCAACTGCTCTGGTCACCAACGTGGGCTATGGGTACTATGACCCCTTAAATCCAACCCGAGTTGTGGAACCTCAGCTGTTTGGTCAGGGCTGGACCATCATACTTGTATTATATTCCACCCTTTTCAATTTTATGTAGTTCTGGGTGAAGAGCATACCTGTTCTGGATGTAGTGCGGTGTTCCCCACTTTGATACCAGTTCTTGTAGTACATATTTGTTCTCTGCAGACACTTTCTGTATGATCTCTGTCCTCACCAGCCCCTCCGCCTTCTCAATGTGGAATTCTAGCTACTAGTGTCAGTGGAGGTATGTATGTTTTGGAAGT
>NW_013666536.1:119871-150650 GCF_000517525.1 Limulus polyphemus | reverse complement strand
ATCTGCTGTCCAACTGCCCTGGCAACCAATGTGGGATATGGATACCATGACCCCTTAAATCCAACCCGATTTGTGGAACCTTGGCTGTTTGGTCGGTGCTGGACCATCATAACTATATTATATTCCATCCTTTTCAATTTTCTGTAGTTCTGGGTGAAGAGCATACCTGTTCTGGACATAGTGCAGTGTTCCCCACTTTGATACCACTTCTCATGGTACATAATTGTTCTCTGAAGACTCTTTCTGTATGATCTCTGTCCTCACCGGTCCCTCCGCCTTCTCAATGTGGGATTCTAGCTACTAGTGTCAGTGGAGGTATGTATGTTTTGGAAGTTATCATTTTCCTAAACTGAAAATGTATTTCCAAACATACTTACCTCTGCTGACACTCTCCCTCCCTTCCTCCCCACTAAGAGCCAGTATTTGTGACCAGAATGTGGCAAGCCTCAAAAGTGATTTTATTGTCTACATACAGTGCTTATGTACAGTACCTGCATAGAGGGTGTGTGAGGGCTGGCGTAAAGTTTTGCAAATTAGATATTGCCGAGGGCAGTCAAGTGGGGTACATAAAGACTAGAGCAAGCGAACACAACGTTAGATGGCAAAGATGAAGATCAAGAAATAGCTATTAGTGTCAGTGGAGGTAAGTTATTTGGAAATCCATTTTCAGTTTAGGAAAACGATAACTTTCATGTTCTTCACTCGTACTCTCATACATACTATCATAGATGTACTTTGTTCTAGTGATTTAGTTGTTCTGTAGTGTCAGGAGTCAAAGAAATGATCTCATGATTTATTGTCTTTTCCTGACATTTTTTTAGCAAATTCTGCTCATTACAATCAAAGGAGATGTAGCTTGAGTTTAATCATTTTAATCATATGGTCAACATGTGTCACATTCAACTAAATATTACTTGTGTTTAGTTTTAAATGTTTTAGTACTTTCATGAGAAATAAAATCCTTCCATAAATACTATTGGTTCTTCATACCCAGACATAACTTTTTGTTATTGTTATTGTTATATTAGTAATAAAATATGAGTATGAAACTCTCACTTTGCTTAATTTATTCATATTCACTAAAGCGCATGACTTTCACCAACTCTAACACCTACTTCTTAAATTTCCGGTAAAAACGTTTTCTTCTTTCTGTAGAATAATATTTCATTGCATAATCCAGCAGTATATCCTTTTTGGGTAATTCTCAACTAATACTCTACAGTTTTAGAATAGTCTCAATATTTCAACCAGTATGCACACAGTTCCTGTCATGGACGTCTGGATATGAAACATAATTGCAAGTATTCATGCATGATGGATAATTGCTCATCTGACTATCTGGGTAACATGTAGACTAAAAGCTAGTTTTCCAGTGCAGAAAATATGTAGTTTCATATCATAATTTATGAAATTATGAAGTTAATATGAGACTTTAATTTTTACAAACCCCTGAAATTATTGTTTGTTTCACAATAGGCAGCGGTTATTTGTTTTGCTGACTCTTTTTAAAAAGAAAAAACAAAATGCCTAAAGAAAAGAGGTATAAATCATTGCTCATTTGAAAGGATGAACTTTTCTAATATACCATAACCTATCATGGATTTTTTGTAAACATTTAGAATGAAATAGGCTTCATTAATGGTTTTAATAATTTTCTTTTTTTTTGTGATCCAAATTTTTATTTGTACTCAGAAAAAATGGGATGTACTGTACCCCAAATGGTGAAAATGAAGGGGCACACTGATTAATAAATCAGCATTCAACCCATAAATAACTCTAAGTCCATAATATGTTCAACAAAATGAAATAACAAAAATTTCAGAAGCAGTTATAAGTCTTCTAGTAATCTATACTGTAAAAAAAATATATATTCTTACTCAGCAATGTAAAGTAGAAGAAATGTTAGACGCAGTAGTTTTGTACAGCATATTTGTATAGTACAGCTGTTATAACGTTTGTGCTAGGACTTGGCTATGGCTGAAAAATATTTAAGAGTAAATGACCTTGTAAAGTAATTACTGCACTTTTTACAGTTGTCTACCTTCTTTCCATATATCTGCTATGACTTTAAGGTAACAACTAGGAATGACAATGGAAAGTTAACAAAAAACTCTTTAATGCTTCTTTTATATATAGATAGATAGATAAATAGATATAGATATTCATTAATGCTTATTTTGTATATTTATTTTTATATTTTCAATTAGAAGTAGTATCAGGAAATGCAGTTATAAAGCCTGTAAATAAAAAAAGTGTGTTTGCAAAATATGCAAATCACAAACACATCAATATGGGCTAGAGTGCTTGAGCTTGAAAAATATTTTGGACATGCAACATCACATCACTGAATGTTTCAGTAGTGACTGATGTGAGTAGAATGTTAAGTATTGATATAATGTGTTCTATCATTGCATAGGTTCTTTTGGGTCATTTGGTTAAAATATTACTATGTCCAAATAACAATAAAGAAGTAACAGAACTTCCTCTCTACTCGATCAAGTAACTGAAAAGATGTGACAACTCTCACTACCAACACTGAACTTAATCACTTGCTGAATTAATAAACTGCTTCACTGATAATCAAATTTATATTTTACCCTTGTTTCTACATACTGCACAAAATTTCTTGATCATTACAACATCATCATCATAACATGATGATACACTTCCTCTAGGAAACAAACATTGAATTAAAATACTAAAAAAAATTGCTTAAAATGTTAGGGTTTTTGTTACAAAACTTTTTTGTTATATAAATTTTGTAGGATTTATATTACTTTTCTATCAGTATATAGGATTAAGCTGATCATTATAAAACAAAATTACTAATATTTATTTCAAGACCAAGAATTGGTATTCAATTGTTTATAGCTTCGTCAAGAGAAAGTCCAGCTTGAACAAACTTTGGAGCAGGAACAAGAAGCCATGGTCAACAAGCTGATGCGGAAGATTGAAAAATTGGAAGCGGAGACTTTAGGTAAGCAGGCCAACTTGGAGCAGCTGAGACGAGAGAAAGTGGAGTTAGAGAACACACTGGAACAAGAACAAGAAGCCCTAGTTAATCGCCTGTGGAAACGTATGGATAAATTAGAGACAGAAAAAAGGTGATAATTTTCACTAGATTTTCAGATGAAGTATATGCATTTTATCATTAAAATTAATGAAAAATCTTTTGATTTTACTTCCCTTTGTAACATTTTAACTTTCTCACATAGTCAGTAATCCAATATCATTTACTCTTGAGAACCCTTTTCCTTGAGGTATGCTGGTCTGGGTGCCATATTGGCATCAGATTCCAATCCTTTTAATTTAGTTTTGACCAAAAATTGCTAAGTATTAAAAGAAAATATTCTATTAACAAAAAATTGTAGTTCTTAAACTTTATTTTCACACATTTTAAAATCTGCTATTAAGAAAGTAGAAATCATTTTCAGTGATATTTTTTGATTGTCTAATCAGTTAAAAGGCACAATTCTAAGTGTAACTTAATTTTTTCCTCAAATTAAGCCTAATATTTCAGTATTTCATGATTAATGTCACAAAAATAACCATCTAATTGAAATTAGTGTTTCTGATTATTCCAACTATCCAAGTAGTCAAAATATTGTCATTACATTTCATATTATTTTCGATTAATATAAGTTGTTCAGCTTACTTGGTGTCGCAACTAACAAAAATAGTTAACTAATCAAAATTGGTGTTTTCAATAATAAATGATTAACACAAGACATTAAAATAGATACACAATTAAAGATGTTTTTTAAATTCAGGCCAATCTTTGGTCTTTAACGTGCTGATTCTACATGTTTCAACATTTACCACATCATCAGGAGTGAACTTGCAAGACATAAGTGTCATATTTATTCCTTCTTAGCTAGGTCATGTGACCTACATGTAGGTTTACTATTTCTGCATAATTCTCAGAGGAGGTCCCACCACATTCTTACACAGATATTTGCTGGACCTTCACCTCTATTTAATAATTCACGATCCTTTTTAAATATTATTTCTAAAGATTTGCTGATACTATTTTCTATTATTCCAACTGTCCGAGTAATTGAAATATTAGCTAATAGGTATTACTACTTCCATTGGTGCATCTGCACATAACAGTATACATGTGTTCTGCTTGTTCACAACTCACAAATGTAAAAATGTGACTTACTGACCATTGGTAATATAACTAGCCACAGTGATGCCTGTTGTTCATATTTATTTTGTATATCTAAATAATAGTGTATCTTTAACTTTATATATTTTTTATTTATTACAAGCTACAAACATAATCATTCTTACTTAGGGTAAAATTGCTGAATAACTTGCTCATTTAACTGTGTTTGTCAGAAGGGAAAAGAAAAGGTTGATGGTCTTTATATTAATAATATTAATGTGTTCTTTCTAAACTACCTTCCATATCAGCAGCTTCTTGTTTTAAAATCTTACAATGTTTTTGTATACTTGTAAAGTATAAAACTGATGATGGAATTTTAAAAAATTCTGAAACCTCTGAAATTAAAGATTTTTTTATGTTAGCATGTAATATTTCTTATAATACTTCAGTGTCCATCTTATAAATCATTTTAATCTCTGCAAAGGAGTCACTTAATATCAATTAATTATTAATTAATTTTTCCTACCAAATAGGAAATGTTGCTGCCTATATTTTTTTAGGGTTGTATATTATCTACCACAGTCTGAGACATAAATCTTTACTAGTTGTATCACATGAAATCTAAGGTCAATTATTTTTAATGAAAAATTAGTTTATTCCATTTTAGTATAGTAGTCTTGTGAGAATTTGTAGGGAGAAATCCACAGAATGTTATTTATAATATTTTCAGCTTGTTTCAAGTTTTGTAATACATTGCATATATGAATAATTTTATTGTACAACAGTTTAGGATTTTATTCTAGTTAAACTATATGTTTTTGAAAATAATGCAAACAATATTACTGAGTGCATTAGAATAAACTGTTGAACGATGTAAAATAAACATTTTTGTATTACCAGTCAACATTTACTTTAATACTTTAAAATTTTTGGTAGTTTGATAAAATCTGGAATTTCTGTAAGTTGCTTGACATCCAAATAGAAGAAGTAATAACTGAGCAACATATCTGGCCAAGAGACAATGGGGAAAATGTTAGTTGATTAAGTTTTACACAGACACAATTATGGAAAGTAAGCTGTTCATCAAAAATGTACTTCATATAAAATTCAATAAAAGATTTAACTTAGTTAGTAAAACTTATTTATGTAACTTGTAACATTTTTAGTCTCAAGTCAGGTTTTCATAGCACAGAAATATAAAAAAAAGAGAACTTCTGATCTACTAGACTGATGAATTTTTTATAAGTAGAACATAAACTATTAGAAATATAGTTCTTGGCCCAGAAGGAGATTACGTTTGAGAGCTGTGTTTTGTACCCTGATAGTTAAACTCTACCTGCTGTGTATAGAATATTGCCTTATTGGGTTCTCTCTTCTTTTTTTTTCTACAATGTACAATATTTAGATTGTGCTAAATTATCTGCTTCTTTTTTTAATCTTGATTAAGTAAAAGATGAACCTTTACTAATGTTACTTCTCATGGTAGCATAGTTTTAACCAGCTGTATTATAAGTTAAGAGCAAACATTTGATTTTATTATAAATAAGCTTTCTTGATCTTTATAGTAATGTGATTCATATTTTCAGGTAATAATTTTTTTGCTAAATGGTATGAATTGCTGCCAAAGGTTGCTCTTGAATCTAATGCTTTGTACAATTAATATGTTTACAGAATGTTAAGGGCTAAACTTGATCAGCCTATATCCAGTTCACCCTGTCCTCGTGAAATGAATGATTCAGGAGAAACTGCAGCTAACCTGACCTTGCATATCCAACGACTGAGAACTGAAGTGGAAAGATTAAAAATGCAGTTGTTGAATGCTCAACAAGAACGTACGTTTCCATTTATACATTTGTATTGGATTGTCACCAAATTATCATTAGACTATTAGAACATTTTAATTCTTTTTTCTTTTTTTACTTTATGAAAACAGTTTATATATATATATATAATCATTTATATTTATTTTTAAATTTGAACTTTTTTACTTTACCAGATTCTGAAAAGATGGCCCATTATGCTACTGAAGAAAGACAGGTTCGTGAAGAAAATGTAAGATTACAAAGAAAGCTGCAAATGGAGATGGAACGACGAGAAACCTTGTGTCGCCACCTGTCTGAAAGTGAGTCTAGTCTTGAAATGGATGAAGAAAGGTAATTTATATACATAAGATATATATTTACTAATTTAATGAGGGTTATTTTTTTAAAAGGGGGGGTTGGAACTGATATCCTTACCTCTTTGCACACAGTAGCTATTTATTGCATATCTGTCTTTGAGATTTGGACATGCACTAGCATTGATCTGTCTCCCACCTGAAACATATTTTAACATGAACTGTGCTAATGCATGATGTAATCATGTGATAATAGCCTTCCACGAATAGGAAGAACACATTCTACATAAATATTTGCATTCAAAATTAACTTCACTCTTTTCTTCAGCACTGTAGTGATTGGACATGTATATCAAACTTTAAACTCTGTTCAATGTAGTGAGATTTGCACTGCATTTATTCTAATGTTAACTTTCGTTTTTTCCTTCATTTCATTTTATATTGTTGCAAATTTGATTTTAACCTACTTCACCTTTCAGCTACTGTGTTAAAAGAAAAAAAAATGATCTGCAGAATTCCTTTCACAACAATGAATTCTCAGGGAGTAGTGACAATTACCTCCTCCTGAGGTTCTGAAGATGCTGCTAATATTGCCCCTACTTCATACGTGACCACTGGAAGCTCATTGATTATAGAGAATATTAATGCTTTCTCAAATAACTCTCTAGTGCTCAATTTTCTCATCTTTGTTTTTTTCTTACCCATTTCTTTTGTTATCTATCTCCTCTCTGAAGTCATACAAAATGATCTGATAGTTTTTCTGAAAATCTGTGGTTGATACTTTTCAATACATTAGCCAGGGTTTCATGTACATCTTTTTCCCTGTTTGCTTGGTTCATTTGTTGTTGGGACCTTCTAGAATGTGATGCTCTTCTTTCTACTGTTCATCATCCCCATTCTTACCTCTGTGATCTCTTACCAACTCCTTTTCTTCACTCTTAAGTCTTCAGTAGTGTGCCTAACACCTTGTAGTCTTGGGCAGGGGCTGCTCGACACCCATCCTCTCTTTCCTCCTTGGTTTCTCCTCTCTCTCTCTCTACCTCGTGTATCCATCCTCTCTCTCTCTTTTCCCATTTCTTGTCTCTCTACTTTTTCTCACCACAGATTTACAGTCACACATCCCATTGTAACTACCTCTTTTTGTACTCATTTGCCTCATTTCCCATGAGGACACATCTGTTTAGTGGGATATTCTAAGTTCGTACACAAGGTTTTTCTCTTCACTTTCTCCTCCTTCCAATCCTCAGCATCTTCTTGGTCTTAAGGCCTCAGTATCAGGTCTTTTGGACAAGAAACCCATCGATAAGGTCATTTGCCTCTCTCCAGGGTTTTATTCTTGTCTTTTTGTTTTCCATCATTGACCTTTTTTTACTTCTCAACCATTATCTAGTGGTTCCTCAGTTAAAGATGGAAGAGTTTTTTTCCTCACCATTAGCTCTTTTCCCCTGCATTATGGATGACCAAGGTCAAAATCTTGGACACATTTCTACAAATTCCAGTTGTTCTGTCCTCCTGATGTTTTCTTTAATTTGTTCACCAGGATCAGCTGTACCAGTTTCAAGCTCTCCATTTGGCATCAGTTCAGCTCTTTATGTATTCATCTTAGTCATGGGTGTATTTGCTCACCACATCTACTGTCTCCTCTTCTCGGGAGGCCTATTTCTCTGCCATGGCACTTCTCCTTTAAGAAAACTGTTTGTCTAGGTTGGTTGGTCAAACTTTCCAAGTCATTCCTCACTCTAACTCAATACTTGGTCTACTTTGGAGTCTTTTTCAGTTCTCAACTCAGTCGGGCTCAGCCTTTCCCTATTCATCTGCGAGACATAGAGTGTCTAGTCCCTCTGATTATTGCCTCTCCTATATTTCTTGTGTGAGAGGTTCTATCCTTTTTGGGGGGATTTTCATGTCTCGAACATCTTGTCCTTTTAGGCCAAGTTCACATAAGCTTCTTCAATGGACTTTTAGCAACTGAAGGAATATCTCTCATGATCCTTTGTCCTCTCTTGTGATGTTGCTACCTTCTCTTCTCAGGGATCTTTTTTGGTAGCTAGTTCATGCCAATACTATAGTCAGCATTCCATTACTGCCTCCAGATTCAATTCTCCATCTTTTCACCACTACTTCTCTTACGGGTTAGAGGTGCACCTCTGGATGATTGAACTGCCTCAAGGATTTGGTCTCGTGTGGAGCATATTTTCCACATCAATGTTCTGGAACCTTTGGTTGCCCGTTGGGCCTGTTTCTATTTGCTACTTTGACTTGTGGATCACTTGGTTATAATCCACTCAGACAATTATGTGTTCATTTCCCATATCAATTGTCAGGGTGGGACTTCCTCCAGAAACCTTTGCTTCCACCTGTTGGACTCTCTGTTTTGGGCCCACCCAAATTAAGATCGCCTTCAAGCCTGTCATGTCCTGAATACTTTGAATTTGGTGGCAGATTGTCTTTTTAAACTGGATAGGATTCTTCATATGAAGTGGTCACCCCATCCTCAGAACTTTTGTTGGATCTGTTCCCAGTTGGGCATGCCAATGATCAATGCCTTTCCCACTCCTCTCAATACCACACTTCCCCTCTTCTAGTCCCCAGTACCCCCCACCCATATTGGCTGCAGGTGCCCTCAGCCAGCACTGCCTGTTGGTAACCCCATTTCAGCCAGCTCAGACTTGGTTTCTTCTTCTTCACTGATTGGCATCCTGGGCACCTCTGCCTCAGTCCCAATTACTCTTGATACAACCTCATACATCTCTTTTACTTGCCAATGTCATCAATTCGTCTTCACATGTGGGATTTGTCAGGTCCGTTACTCATCTGTCAGGTTTCTCTGACTGCATAACCCTTCTTTATCAATAAAAGTGGCACCTTAATGTGATTCTACATGCTCTTATATAGGTCCTCATCACATCATATCCACCATCTGACTTGCTCTCTGGCCTTGCACTTGTATGAGATCCTCCAGGCTGGAATGTAGACCATGCCTAACACCTTCACCATCTGGCAGTTTCATCTTCCTTGGATATCACCTACCTCCAGTTTTCTCACTATCTTTGATGAGCAAATGCCCCTTTTACTTCCTTATCCATTTCCACTCTTCTGGGAAACTATGCAGTGGCAGGTAGTGCTTGATAGAGCACACTTTTATAAATCTTCATCGAGTCTGGTAACAGAAAGCATTAAACCCATCTACCCTGGCTCCAAATGTGCCCACTGTTGAGATGGGGTTTTCTGCAAGACAACTAAGGTGGTATATATATATTCATTGTCCATTCCAGACCATATCTTCCATGGGCTAATGTGATAAAAGCTAGCATAGGGGGAGTTACTGCCTACTTTACTGACTCATGCATTCTGATTTTTCAAATTAGGTTTCACAGTTACCCATTGCACTTCTTCAATCAAAAAACCTTTGTGGTGGTTAGGTCCCAGGCACCTCTTTGGCATCTCCTCTACAAGAATTCCTCCCCTCTAGTCTTTACATGGAACACAGGAGACTCTTGCCAGTTCCAGTTCACTGGGATAGTTGACTTGGAGAGTTACTCACCAGTTTTACGATCCCTCTGAAGAGAGTCCAAGTGTGCAATACAATGTGATGAGAAGTAAGGCAGGGGTGTCCATGTCAGTTTAGTGTAGGCCACCTCTTTTTATACAATATATCATTTTCCTGGTGGTTTGGCCATCCTAGTGAGGCAAAGTGTTTTCCTCCTGCAACAGGAAGGTACCTTCATTCCTGTTCCTCTATATATGGCAAGTAAATGATGCAACAGAACACATACCAAACCATATAGTCTGATTATTGCCCAGTCCACACTACATCTTGTCCAACTAACCAGTTGTATGTAAATGTTTGGTTGATCATGCATATCCCTGTGACACAATGGTTTCTTTGCCTTCCTCTTTTCATACTTCCATCTGAGTGAAGAATATATGTTGCATGAGATTGATGCTGTCTCCTATCAGTGTTGACCCTCTATAAAGGAACTTATCTAGGTTTTTGCAGTTATTGGCTCTTCCACCACATCAGTGTAGGATTCTAGATGCTGTGTGCAGAGAGGTAAGTATATCATTTCAGTAATTAACATTTTACTTACCTGAAAATATATTTTTGATATATACTTACCTCCCTTCCCACCCTCTCTCCCTTCTACTGATGCACCCTATTCTTGCCTTGTCAAAGAACAAGGTTACTGTGTAATACAAGTGCCTATGGGGATCTACTGTGCATGTTGAGGAATAGCTACTGTAATGAATAGGGGTAAGTATCAATCCAAAATACATTTTCAAGTGAGGAAAATGTTAACATTGCATCTCAAAATATAATTAATAAATCATTCATTTTTGGAAACAAGTACAGTACTGTTATCTTTGTTTGTACTTTCCTCTTATAAAGTGCAGATATGTTGCTTGTTTGTTTGGAACATATGCATCCTGTGACGTTTGCTTCCCTAAAGGTGACCATTTAACATACGAACTTGTATTAAAATTTGTGAACAAAGAAATGCAGATATTGTTAATGTAATACTTAAAACAAGGATGAAAATGTGAGGGACCATTGTCATGAGCAGTAACTTTCTGTAATGCAGTAATATTGGTAGTAGTCATATGGTTCGTATGTAATACTTTAAAAAACTAACAGAATAAAATCACTTCTTATTAATGTTACATTAATCAGATATTTGAATTTGAATATGCTAACTGGAATTTTATGTACATTATTACCATAATGATTTTTCAGTAAGCATTTGTTATTTCAAAAATTCACAAGGAATGTTGATATTAACAATCATTGTCAGGAACTGTATTATTGGTTTCAGTAGCAAACAAAGTTGATAAAACTTGGCATAGCCTTGAAGTGTTGGACTGAAAATAATTAATCAATATGATCATTTGATGAAATTTTACAGACAGTTTAATGAGCTATCTCATGGCCATAGTGTACGCCAGCGAACTGTCTCCAGTCCAATACCATATGCTCCTTCACCTAGTACTTCTCGCCCTCTCAGTCCAGGTAACTTTAGTTTCTGAAATACTTTTTTCATTTTTTTTCAAAATTATAAGATACATCAGTTTTAAACTAGAATGTGGTGTTTGAGACCATAATATGAACAAATTCAAGGCTAAAATTACTTTTTCTTTATAATAGAAATAAATCATTCTACTGAATGTAAGTGATAGGCTAATGCTTAGCTGAAAAATAAATGTGTTTAAGATCTTTGAGTATAAATAGAAGGATAAGATTATAACCATAAATTAATAGAAAAAAATCCAGAGTGTATAGTGAAAGAGTATACATGTATATCATCATAATATTTAAGCTGAATTGAATGTTTGTCAGGTTAGGTTAAAACTATATAAAGAATCAGTGGTATGTCTGAGTTAATGGTGTTTTGTATTCCAGCCAGGTTGATTGTTGAACCCTGGCAATGGGGAAAAAGGCCTTGTCACCACTGGAAGTAGTGTATATAGTGTGTTTGACATATTGTTATATATTCTTCCTTACTTTCATTCACAAGTTCATAGAATTGGTGTCTGTGGTCAAAACCATGATGACTTACCTGTTGTCATTATTTTTTAGCACGTGGTGACATCATTATATATATATATTTTTTTTCTCTAGGCATGAATATCATGATTCTTTCTTTATGACATCATTATATTGTTTTTGATTCTATGTTTTAATTTATAACTTTCATTTCTGAGGTATGTTTTAATGTTTATTTTTTAGCTTGGTTAACTTTCCTTTTTTGATTAATCTTTTATAGTGTTACTATATTGTTTCTCTTTATCTCTTTAGTTTGATCTTCAGTTGTAGATTGTTCTGTAATGACAGTATTATATAGTTTCTCCCTGTAGGCTTGACTTCTTTTTATTTTGACTTCCAATTCCTTATTATTTCTTAGTGGCATTGTTTTTCTTTCACTCTAGGCTTGACTTTCAGTAATACCAGAGAAACTTTCAGCCCCACCAGTCCCTTGGGACGATGTCCTCACTGTAGTCAGCCACTGTATCATATCATAGCTTCCAGTGCCCATCTTCCAAGCACCTCACCTCATGGACATGGTCATACAGCTGTAAGAATTCTAAAGTTATCCATCCTTTTGTTGTTTTTATTTTTTATTATAAACGTTTTATTAAGGTGAACCTCTTTAGCTGATGTTAAATTACATTGCACTTTTTAGATAAAACACAAAATAATATTGAATGCTTTATTATGAAGTTGATTAAAATGTAATATACTGCTATTGAAAGAAATATTTTTATATAACATTCAAAAAATTAGTCAATGTTGATTTTTATAACAACAGATATAGGTAATATGAAAATCTTCTTAAAAATTTATTCAGTTGAAGGATGATTTGCAATGAAGACGACAAACAACTTCAGATATGTGTTTGTTTATTATACCCAACATTTCAGCTTGCACCTTTTTCAAGGGTCTATGAATGTCATGGGTTATAAAGCTAATTTGAAGTTTTTTAACATTCATTATCTACGACACTAACCCATTCAACAATACGTTAATGCTTCATCGTGCAACATTCCATTATATTGTTGTTGACTGTACCACTGCAAATCTTGACAACAAAGAAGCCACCACTTAATTAACAAGACACCTTATCAGATCAAAATTTTAGATTTGTGACAACTTTCTTGACAGAAAATTTAAAAGAATCTTTTTTAATTCAGTCCAAATGCCCTTCCATTAACAGATATAATGCCTTGCTCCTATAATACAATTTTTTTTAACTTTTATGATCTGCAACTCAACCAGTTCATAAATACTTTTAGGGCACTTCACTGTGCACCATTCCATTATATTGTTGTAGTTTTATATTCTTTTTGGTTACAATAACTTAAAACCACAAACTCTTGAAATATCAGATAGAATAAACAAACGTTTATCTCAAGTTGTTTGTCGTTTTCATTGAGAATGGTTTCCATCCTTCAGTCAGCACTGAAAGCTTTAAAAAATAATAATGATGAGGAATAAATTTAGGACTAATCATCTGATTTTTTTATTTTACATTTGTAGAAATAATTAATGGAAATATGTGTGGCTAATATAGTGTAAAGAAACAAGAGACTGTTAGTTATTTCTAGACGAAATTATTGGGAAGTTAGAATTACTATACCAAAGATGTAAGATAAGCCTCTAGACTCATAACATTATTTGTTAATATTGATATTTTTGAATAAAGGGCTTAGCACATAATTATCTGTGAAATGAAACTATTTAAAGCACAAAATATTATTCATCTCAACTTAGATAGCTTAGAAGTGTGAATAGACCATCCAGAAGTGTCACTACATTTTTTTTATGTTTTCATTTAAAAAAAAGACATTCCCTGAGAACATTGCTTTAATTATAAATATTGCATTTTATTAGTGGACTCCATCTGCCATGACTAGGATGCAGCCAAGTCCATCACAAGAGAAGTTTGTGAAGCCAGCTGCCCCTCCTCCAGTCAATAACCAGGGGCAAGCCTCAGTTTTGATCCACACTGAACATGCATTTACTACTGAGAAAAGTTAAAGGTTTGAATGGTAATTATGGTGCTAAATGACACAAATAACGTACCCTCAGAAAAAAAGTGAGAACACTTATGATTCCTTATTCAAAGCTAAAGATATTTTGAGTTTATTTTCAGGACCTGATGTTAAGAAATTATATAATGGAGTATCACATGGTGTGAAAACGTTCACTAACTTTTACTGCTATATGATACTAAAACCATAAGGGTAGCTTATCTGGTGAGGATTGCTTAAATGTTTTTACTAATATTGGTATTTAATACCTTAGCACTGTTATAGGAAAATGGTTCGTTTACCTCATTACTTAGTGTTTTCAGCCTCTGAACTGTGAAAATTGGTATATTCTAGAATAAATACTCAAGCTAAGAGTCTTACATTAGTAAAACCTAGCTTCTCTTCATCTCTCTATTTTGCTTTCTCCAGTCAGTAATGTAACTAAACAAGTAGAGCTGTGGATGGAATGTTATTGCAGATGCATGTTACTAGACAAGTATGTCTGCACTTGAGACATTTCTGTAGATCCATTATCTGCAAGTATGTTTCAACATTTTTCAATCGGTCTTTAATGTAACTAGACAACAAATGTTTGTATGAGAGACATTTTGTAGATCTGTTATCTGCAGATACATGTTTACATGGCTGAACCATCAGAAATATAATTAAACTCCCAGAACTGTAGTTGTAAGATTTCTGCAGATATGGGTAATGTGTTTAAAGCAATGTAATGTTATTTTTTCTATATAATTTAGACATTATGATGTAGCCTGGGAGTGAATCATGGGTTCAAACCCTGGATTACTTGTAATAGAACATTCTTTGAATAAAATGATATTTGGTAGAACAAAATTTTTAATAGCATACATTAAAAATCTTTTCATACATTGTTAAATTTAGTATATGTGTCTGTAATACTGTGATTTCTATAAATTATTATTTTCCTTCTCTCACATTTCTCAACAAATGATTAGAAGTTACTAATGATTCTTATGCTAAATATGGATTAGTTGTGTATAGCTATTAAAGATTGTGACCCTTAATAGCAAAAATTAGACAAAATATGATTTATAACTTTCTTTTTTCTGCATGTACCTTGCTTATAGTTGATTGAAATATAGAATACGTATAAAACAGTTACTTGTAACTTATGTTCCAAAACAGTAAATCTCTGAGAAAGGCATAACTGAAAACTTCTCTAAAATCTTTATCTCAATAAATTTTTAAACACGATACAAGTAAAAAAACTTTAATTAATTTATAAAGCATTGGTTGCAAGATGTTTCTTTGTTGTTTATTTTTGATAAACTGGAAGATTCTAGCAAATTTTGTCTAAAAGTAAAGGAAATCTCTTGAATTGTGTTTATGATGTGCAAAATATATCTATAAAATCTTCCTGCTTCAAATTTTCTACTTTTGTGAACATAGGGTGTGATTTTTGAGAATGAATTGTTATAGATAAGGCTGTGTAAAACTTCTGCTATTTCTACATGTGTGTGTGTGTGTGTGTACCTGTCTTAAAACACTTAAAGTAAATGTGCCTTTTGTTTAGAAGTAAGCACAACAGCAACAAATTTCTGTAGTTAGAGCTCGAAACTTGGCATAATTACTTAAACAAAATTATATGCGACTTATACCAGGATTGATAAATATATTTGAATAGTAACAGCTTCAGAGGAATGGCTTAGATTCAAGTTTATTTCTTGTATTTTTTTTTAGATATAAATTGTAATTTAAAGGTTTTATAACTTTAAAAAAAATTCAGTCAATTTTATGTATCCAGATATACTCACTTTTTTTTCCCCTATAAAACATTACTTGTTGAAGAGTGCATATCATTGTTATGCATTAATGTAATAGAAGACTGATGACAAGAAATAATGATATTCACTATACGTGATTATATGTTTCTCCTCAGTATAAGGTACCTGGCACTTACTAGTGATTTTTTTCTTGACATGCTATGACTTGGTTTCATTCAAATATCTTGTACATATTCTGATGCTATAGAAACAAAAGTGTTATACAACTACAGAGACCCTATAAGCTTGCTTGCTTTTTTTTTTGAAGCTATAAAGTGGCATCATTCAGAAATTTTGTATTTGTTAATCCTTACAATCATCCCATATTTTAAAATACTTTTAGTGAGTCCTTGGTATGAATGAAAGTTCATATAATGGTGAAACAACTATTAATAACACAATGCTACAGTGTTATGCATAATGTAGAGGATTCAGAAAACTTTTAGCATGCTTGTTTTTTTTTGTGACAAAATTAAGGAAATTTGTGGCTGTTTTGCTTGTCAGTATATCTATGGAGAAGTGAACGAAAAAAGCAAGATCTTGAAGTTTTGAATGTGTACATCATGTATTAATGAACAAATTTCTTGTGACTGATAACTTTCACTTTTGCTACAATTAGTACTTTGGTAAATAGGTTTGAGGGGGATAGAAAATTCCAGTTTTTTTTACCAATGCTCATGTGTGGTACATGAAAGTTATTACTATGAATCATGCATGGTATAGAAGGTATCAGTGATTATGAAAGATCCTGACTTGTAGTTGTGGATAAACATATTGCATCTTTTCCTGACTTTTAACATTTAAAACATTTGTCAATACTAAATAACAATAAATTATAAAAGAAGTTTACGCTTCTCATGTTTATATAATTTCACTGATATCCAGTTCGTAGAAGTAATAAGGAAATAGTGGAAGTTTTAATCATTTGTGATAAGGAGCTATTGATAAAATAATAATTGATTGTAGAATTAAGGGGACACAGATTGTTATGTTGAGTGTACCAGCAATGATATTAAAAAAATTAAACTTGGTCCATTTATTTATATAACGAAAATAATTTCTTCTTCTCTACATTTAACTATTTTTGCTGCATCTTTTACAATAAAATGTAATGGCAATGAAGAATGCTTTATACATAATGAATTGAACAGTCAACATCACGCCATGATTCAGTGTTTTTGTTTTTTTTTGCCTGTTGGAAAGTACTTCTTTCTCAGTTAAATATGGTTGATTTATTTTGCACTAATGAAAAATGTAATTGTTCATTCAATGAGTATCATTTTCTCTGACATGTTTTACTATTTTTAATGACTTCTACTTATTTCAAGTTTCACTTAAGGTTTATTCAAAACAAGAATTAATTACATTTTGTGACTGTGTACACAATCACTTCATTTTAATTCAAATTCTAATATGTGCATGAAAAGTAACAAGTATTTCTCTGGTAGGGTAATTAATTGATATTCAGAACATGGTTACTGCAGATGAGCATCCAGTGTTCTTACAGTTTGTGTATCATTATGGGTTACATGATATATAAAAATTGAATCCTTCACTTAGCTTAATATAACATCCTATTTCCAGAAAGTTGATTATATTTGGTGCTTGCTGATGCATATACGTGTTTGAATAATTAATCAAATACTCATAAAATTCACTTTTAATTTAGTTTTGATCATGTTTATTAATATTTTTATTTTTGACTGGCGACTTGTTTAACTGTATCTTTTACCATTATGGATTGAAATTTCTGCATTCTTATGATCCAAAAAGTCACTGACAATCCATTTCTTTCATACAAACTCAAAAATTACACTTTCGTAAATGTGTGGCTCTTTAATATATTATGTAAATGACTAATAAGATTGTACCTAAGGGTTGTCATTATATTAGAATAAAGTAGCCAAGCATTAGCTCTCTTAATGTTTATATGATGAATCCATGTTCCTTGTTAATAATGTGTTGACCATATTTTCCCCATTAATGATAACTGTCAGACAATAACCAATGACACCCTAGTTATGTTGAATTATTTCAACATCTATCCCACTTTTTCTTTACTCTATGGTCCTGTGATACTCCTTGTTAAACTCAGTAATAATATAAACATATTTTATTCTAAGCTATTGGTCTTTATATGTATATTTGAAAAAATTAAATTCTTTGTTAGCTAAGTTGCATCTCAAGTAATGTCTGTTTTATTGTTTTTGTTTTTTTACATAAAACCATCAAGCATGTCATTAAAAATAATGGTGTCTATTCAAAACTATATCTTTGTTGGTAAGCTCTACTCCAACAATATTCTCAAAAACAAAAATTTTCAGAACTATAAACATTGACAATACTATTAACAAGCTAAGAAGGGTAATTATGAAGAAGTGATATTGGTGTAAATAAATATCACTATCAGAGAAACTTTTGCATCTATGACAAAGACACTGGATAATTTGTTAATGGTGGAACCCATTTATCAATTTGCAACAATAAATAATAGGAATTTGTCAGTGTTCAAGCCAAGCCAGAACTAAAATGTAAAAGTTACTACTGATATTTCATATTAAGTTTTTCAGTTGTTGTGCCCATTAACTTATTGACTGCTGATTTGCTGCACAGAGTACATTTTTCCTCTGGCAGTTGAATGCGAGTGTGCTGTATACAATATATGGCTTGTAAAAATTCTGCATGCACTCAAAGGGTTAATAGCAGTGCTTAGCAAGTAAAAACTAATAAAAGGTTATTTTTTCAATTGTTTCTATCAAAATTAATTTTCATTATGTTAAATATATTAATGATATTTAGCAACGAAAAAAATGTTTCATTTGTCATATTATAAGGATTTATCACTGGATAGATAATTACTTATCCATTGCACTACAATACATTGTAGCATTGAAATTATTTTAGTCAAGTAAACATTACTGCAGGAAAATGTCTTCCATATGAATGTTTTTTTTTGCTTCAGTAAGCGGGAAAATGTAGCTTTATGTACAGACTCTGTGTTGAACATGTTATTGCTTGCATCTTTGTTTTTGATGTGCATCAACAATTAGGATACTTGTATAACATTATTACTTTTTCGTGTACATGTGACATGATTGTGCTGAATAAAAACAATTCAAGTTGAAAGTTCAGTTTTTCAGAGCCAGATTGGTTAGGTTAACATTTGTGAAGTATATTCACTTATATCTTATAAAAAATTTCAGTCAAAAGACACAATGGAATGAATTAAGGCCTGTAATAAAATAATATGGTTGAGTTGTAAAGAATTTTTGTTTTTCAACATACCTCGTATTACTGAGATGTAATGCACGTGCATAAAGTAACTTTTGATGGCGAACCATTTTAACATTGCATAATTGAATCTTTAAATATTAGTTTAAAGCCTTTTGTTTTCATTTCCTACATAAAATTAAAACCAGCGTCTTTTGTTCTGTCAGATGCACTGTGGACGTTTCCTATAACAAAGTGTTCTTTGAAAACTACAGGGTCCCTGTAAATTGTGATTTAAAATGATGGTTTACAGAACCTCAGAACATGATGTTAATTACATGTACATATATGTCTTGTGTGGGGGTATAATAAAATAAATATATTGAAATCTTATGAATAAAGTGTTCTTTATTTTTAACATTTTCTAACCAGCACTTTTGTAATTTTAACTAAACTTTTCACTTGCCCTATGGATGACAAAAGTAAAAAGTTTTTTTTTAATTCAAAAAATATATAGACAGTGAAAGTGAAGTTTCCAAACACTACTTGATTTTCATTTGACATTCAAAAGGTTACCTACATTTTCCATTAAGATTCCATGAAATTATGGTATGACAAAAAAACAATACTTAGGAAATTAAACTAAGTTCCTAAGATGAAACACCTTGAAAAATGTTTGTTCATGTAATTTTTGCAGTAGTGGCAGGTGATACAAAAAATTTTAGTCTACAAAAAAAATTAGAAATTTCTCTCAAACATTACTGCTGAAACACAACAAAAGTATAATTCTACTTAGGATAGCTGAACTTGCTTAAGAGAAGACATGGCCAAGGAGTAAATAGTAAGTTCACAAAAATATCCCTTAATTATGGAGATGGCATGTTAAATAAGAGTGAAGTCTGTAAATGGCTGTTTCTTCTAAGGTACAAAAATTTAGGAAGTTTGAGACATTAGTGATGATTAGTAAATAATACAGTTAAATTTTCAGTAAAATTGTAATCTGTAGGCCATATGAAATGTACTAGCATTTATAATATTTTGTTTTACAACATGTCATTTTAAAGTAAATAGCATCAATGTAACTGAGATATATATATATAATTACATAATGCTACAAAACCAATTTTTTCCTAAAGTTTATTCAGGATGTTAATAATGGGTAAATGTATTCTAACACTTCTTACCTAAAAACTTTTCAGATTGAAGTAATTAAGTCAGAGTCAATTTCATGCCTTAAACAGCTTGGACTAATGTAATTTCTCTTAAGTCTGTTCAGGAAGAGAATTTAAATAGAAAAGTTTCAAATTCTATGATAATTAATCCCTGTAAACTTCTGTTATGATAATCTATGGAGGAAACAAGTGCCAATTCTACATATTTTTTATCCTAGGAGGAATCAGGTTGATGAAGAAACCAAAATGTAGATGTTTCCTTAAAGTTTTCCTGTATGGTGTGGATAAATACTCTGGATGAATGTGTTCAAATTCCTAGAAAAACAAATTAATAAAAATTGGAAATCTTGATTTTTTCTTCAACTATCTAGGTAAACTTTGTGAACTTGACATTAAAATTAAAATAAAAAGATTACATATTTTGAAACCTATTTTTAGATCTTATTAAATAATTTCTTTTTGTTTTTTCCCTAAGGAGTAAAATTGTTATTTACTGAAGTGTACATATAAATATATTGAATATCTCTTGTTTTTTAAAACCTGAGATTATGAGCATGACATATATTAATTTTTGGTATTTATGTTCTCCATATAAAGGTCTTGATTTTCATTCTATTCCTAACATAAACATGACATACTATGGGAAATTAAGATTATTTATTTTTCAAAGACATCATAACTTAAAACAGTTGCTTCCATACCTAAAACATAAATGAATTTCTCCTGGACTAAAATCAAGCAGGGCTTGGTGAAAACATCTGTTGTAGTCTATCTCGCCCAGTCCATAAACAGTAAGCTGTTGCCAAACTAAAACCCAGAGCTCCTCCAACTGCACATCTTCTAAGGCCAGCTAAAAGATAAATACTATAGTTATTACATTTATAAATATGTACTTTGTAATATACTGAAAGATGCTTCACGCTACTTTTAAACTTCTAGTCATTTCTTTTGGCAATTGGTATACAGAAATAAAAAATGCAACATGGCAGGTACTCTCACAATTGAAAATGATGACTGGAAAACATTTTTTATTACAAGTTCTACAGGACCAATGTTCTTTATTGTTCTTCTCAATATTTTTTTCATAAAATTAAGTGTAAATGAATTGTAATCCCTGAAACAGCTGTGTTTTGTCATATCAGGTTTTGTTTGGAGGCAAGTCATAACAACAAATGTGCATTAGTTTAACATTAAGCCATGAAAACAATAAACTGTTATTTCAAGTATGTTAATTCTGTTTTAGGCAACAACTTCCTTTATGTCAAGTCCTAGCTACATAAACATCAGTATGACTTTACAGATGATATTCATTCATGGAATTTACCATACTACACTTTTTATACAGAACATTTATACGAATTTACTTCAATCAGAGTCCATAAAATAATGATAGAAAATCTTTTTAAGGCTTTTTTTTTTAAGCATTCCTTACCAATTGAAAAAACATTTTCATTTGGTCTGGTTTACTGTTGATTAAATTCCTCAAAAGCAGAGAAAAAATTACAAATACATAATTAACTGTAAAATAACTATAACATTTCAGTATTTTTTGTTGCACTCTTAGAACAAAGTCACTTTACATAAATCTTTCAATTGAAATTGTTTTTATTCTGAGAGTCAAATTTTAGCTGAAAAAGTTCACAGAAATATAGTGCTACTACCATTGTATAACAGTTATAAAAAAAAATTATCCTTTACCACTTTTACTTGTATTTAAAAAAAATTATACCATACTAAATGAAACTTCTTGAGTCATGTTTTAACATCAAAAGCACTTCTGAAAAATATAGAAAATACAGTGTATGTTCTATATACTTACCAGATGATTTATACAAAAGACCAGCAGCTGTTGCTGCAGATACCGTGTTCAGCTCATCATCCACTCCACGAACCAGTGAGAAAATTACTCCAAAACTACTATACATAACAGCTGGGTAGAAAAGCAGAAAAATCTATATTATGGTACAAGTTCAAATAAATGGAAACAATCTCCAATTTTTCTAACACTTTATCCATCTTAAAATATATAGAATTGTTACAAAACTAAAATTTATTACATTAGCAAATGGCATAAAATAAAAAATTTGATTTCCCTAATTCTGTATAAGAATGTTACCAGCACATATCTAGTAAATACCTTTTCAAAAAACATTGTCATTTACCTATAACACCCAGAGTATTACCAATCCCTGCTCCTCGTTTGGTTATATAGTTCAGCATTCTGTTAGAAAAAACATTGCAAATATTTTATTTCAGAAATTCATTTCACATTTGTTTCATCTGCCAATTTAAAATTGAACTGAAAATTAAAGGATAAAAATATTATTTTACTTAACTTGTGCTAAGAAAATCTGCTGGAAGTACCAACATCCTACTTTAAATATACCAAAATAAGACCAGTACAAAGAACCAAAAGGATAATATTATGCAAAATGCTCACAGTATCTTCTTATATCTCAAGGGTATCAAAATTTTTTTAATATGTACACCACTTAAACACAGCCAATGTGTAGACAAAAATAAAAGCTACTAACTGACATGTAATTCTACCAACAATATTAACCTGAACATTAAACAAATTCTGCTGATAGTATTTTCTTATTTCTGAATGGCACCAACATGTTCTGTTTCAGAACATAAAAGATTACATACAATACAACCCACAACTAGACAAAACAACAATATATAGAAACAGGTACTCACTGTGTTCTTCTAACACTGCCAACATGTCCTGCAGCAGCTGTTTCTTTCAAGCCTGTGTAGAAGCCATTGAAGCCACCAAGGAGTGCCCCTACAGGTAAAAGAAAGAAATGTTAGTGCAAGTCTTATAATTACATAGTCCCTCACAAGTCAAAATTTAAAAAAATGATTATTTCCATTTACAAATACCTTCCTTTCAAACCCATATGTTGATGAAACTTGAATACTTATAAAAGTCAGTTCGCAATATTAATTTCCAAACACTGTACAACTTTTGAAATATTACATTACATACCAGTCATAACTGATCCACCAATCTGGGAAAAAGCTAATTCAAATCTTCCACGCTGACGTGAAGCCCCCTCAGGAAATATCCATTCTGGTCCACTCTACAAAATAAAATTAATATTTTGTAACTGAAATAAAGCCTATGTTTGGTGTTTTGTCATCTTATCCAGTAAATTATATATATAGTATATAACTATCTACACATATATATTTGTAGCTTTTGTACATCATTGTGCAATGTCGAAACAAAGATATGAGGAGGGTTTCGTTTTCCTCTCTGGAGAAAAAAACGAGGATATTATTGAGTATGGTTGAAAGTAAAGAATTATGTATAGCGACATGTCAAGCACACTACTTCTGCTATATCTAATACCAATAAAGCCTTTTGACCAATACCAGGGCTCATCAGGCTAGATGGGATATGACAGACACAGTAGTGGTTGAGATATGTGATAACAAGAACTAGACATATCTTATAAAACTTGTTAAAATGTGGTGCACTAAATTAAGAATTGAATTAAAATTAAATCATATAGGTTATTTACCTCAGAAATGCATTCAGTTAAGTGCTGATATAGTGTTCTGTATTTTATGAATGGTATATAGGGATTAAAACTCACTATCACGGAAATATTTTTATCACCTTTTGCCACAAATTAGTAAAGTTCATGCAGTCATTTTAAAACAAATTAGGCAATCTGAACATATCTGGATAATGAGTTAGCTTTCCATTTCACCATATGCAGAGGGAAGTACTTTTTTTAAAAATAACTGAATTATTAATTATTTCTTAATAGAACCACTATGACTAAAACTATTGAAGTTATTGGCTGAGTTTTAGAAACAGCCCACTCTGATGGTACAAAAAATATGCCAATATTAATATCACTGACACTAGAAATGCAGAAAAGATTGTTAAGGTTGATTCAATACCTGAGCTAGGTAGGCTGGGTCAAAATTAAGATATGGTGACACTGGAGCGAAGTTTCCTCTTGGAGAATCTATTTAAAAATAATAAAAAACTAATTAACTGGAATTACAATTTTCTCAGCAGCATCTTTTGACAGTAATACTAAAAATAAATTTTGATCTTAATCTGAAGTATCTCGATTGTGCTATAATTTTCTATTCTTGCATGTTTAGAAAGTTTTTGAGAGAAGAATCATGAACTGAACCATTATGGTTCTCGCTAAGATTGCTGCACTCCCTAACTGATTTATAAGGTACTGGATCTCAAGCTTCAAAACCACTTCTCTGAAAAGCAAGTTATAAAACTAATTCTATTTTGTTATAGTTTCTTATTGGAATAGCTAATCCTCATTAAAAATTACCTATCTAATCCTCATATTTTTGTTGGAATAAGTTTCATAAGAAACACTTTTAATTTTCAATGCATTTTATTATGACAATGTTTAATTCAGGAATTAGTAATAGTATATTAAACTCCTACAAAAGAATTGAGGGTCACGGAGCATGCTATGACATAAACTAGTCATCTTATGCCTCCTGTCACAGTTTATCAACATTTATCTTCCTTTGACTCAACTAAGCTATTCCAATTTCTACAACCATCCTACTCCAAAGAACAAAAAAGAAATCATTTTTCTGATTTCAATCTCCAATCTCCTCTGAAAATCCTTTAGTGCTGCAGCTTCTACAACACTGGAAAGCATGCATACATTCAAAATAACTTTATAATAAATTACAAACTATGGGATACCAAGAATCCTCCCTTAACAAACAGAAAACTAATCATTAAATCCAGCCCTAAATATACATCAACTATTTCCTTAAACTTGTGTGAAGATTCATATTATTACTGAAAGGGACAAAGGCTTGGTAGGACATGACTGAAGCTTTAAACACTGGTAGAGGTAAGGAATCTATAAATCCAGATTACAATCTAAAAAAAAATTGTAGTTTATGATATAAAAAACTCAAACATGGCTCCAGTTAAGGTACTGTTAGTTTTATGATGAAGTCAACCAATGGAATAGTTTTCCATTATATATGTGTTAGAAGTTGTTACACAGAAAGAGTTTAAGATGAGACTGAATGAGTACACTGGAAAACAATGTTGTATATAACAAATATGGTTTCTTTTTTTTTGTAGTTTGACATAGGATGGTTATAGAAAATAGATAGCTTAGATTCCCCCCATTATCCCTTAGAAATGAAATGAGAAAATGTTTCAACTGGAATAATGTCCACTCTTTCCATATATTATACTTATTGCCTCTTGTCTTAATCCCTAAAAATTCAACATTAGAAAACAAATCTGATTTACCAAAATTATCATTTCTCTTAATAATTTTGAATACTTCAAAAAATCATCCTTCACTCTTCTCTTTTTAAATAAGAGCAAGGTTAAGGATCTTAGCCTATCTTCATATGACAACCTACTGATCCCCAGAATCATCAACAGCCCTCTGCTGAACCCTCTCCAACAATCCTTCCCAATACAGGTGGACACAATGCTGTAAATGAGGCCTAACCTCTTTACACTTGTAGTATATATTCCTATGTGTAAAATTCAAATTATGTTAGACATGAAATACAACACAGGCTATAAAAAGTTATGAATTCTATTAACTAATACTGCAAGACCATTTTCCTCATCCATCCACTTAATTAAAAAAATTTATATGTATATTGTATATGTAATTCATATTAACCCATATGCATAACCTTACATTGACAATTAAATGCCATTTGCCAAATGCTTGTCCAACTAACCAATCTATCCAAGTCTGCAAAATCATAGCATTTCATAAATAAGCAATCAATGTATCAAAGTAATGGCAATTATCATTTTTCCCATTCTACCGCAGAACTGGGTTAGGCCAGTCCTAACTTAATGCTTGAAAACCACTTACTAACTGTATATGTTTATTACTTACTCTGTTTAATATAGTGTTTTTGTATACTTTTAAACATTTAAACTCAATGAAAATATATTCATTTCAAATTATTTATCAAATAAAAGGCATTGAGCAATGTAGTAAAAGTATCATAACCAAGGTGACAACATCTATTTGATCCAATAGTCACTCCTTTACTAACCAAAACAATCAACTAAAGCATAGGGGCCAATGTGCCATATTCCTGATATGTCAGCCATTATAATTACAGTTTGATAATAGTGTATAAGAGGATTGGAATTTAACAAAAGGGTTCTGGACTGTAAATAATTTGGGAACCAATAAACTAAAGCAACAAAATCAAATGAAATGTAGCACTTCACATCTATATACTTATAATATAAAAGTATTAAAAATATTAAGCTAACAGCACACACATATCACATTAAACAAACAAACCATTTCACAAACTGATAGCATTAATTGACAATTTTGTCAAAGAACAACTCTGCATCTGGGCCTCTAAAGCTTTAACTTATTACTTATATTCAAGGCAGCATTTCCAACACCTTTTTATCCCATCACTAACAAACCACCCACTCATAAATCATCCAAGCGTCAAAACCCTAAAAATTTAAAACATAAATTACACCACCTCAAGTCCCTCTACAATCCACCAAATTCAATTCCAAAATTTTAAGCCTTTTCTTGTACATAAAACCTATTAAATTAGGTGCCATACTTTAATTTTTCAAATAAAGTTTTTCTAACTCATTAAGTGCGCTTATGATATCAGTGACATCCCTGCAAACCAAGATTAATAGATTCTATTTAGTAGTGGTTTTGTCTGAGACTGCTGTCACACAGCAGAATATGTTCTTGTATTATATTCAAATTATACAGTATATAAACTGTAATACAATGAAGTGCCCAAATGTTTAACAACAGTATAAGTATTTTTCAGATCAAAATTATGTTCAATGGGTAATGTTTCAGTAATTTTATATAATAAAGACATACTGCATATTTTAAATTAATTTTTATTAACATATTTTACATATGTTTTTGGTTGTATAACATTTTTTTATAGTTTATTAAACACTGTGCAATCAAGTGAAAGTTAACATTTTCTTAACTCAAAAATGCATTTCCAATCATACTTACCTCTACAGCTATTACTCAACTGCTACAGTTTCCTTCCTTTGCCCATCTAAGCATTGGTCTGAATTTTTTGTGCTTGCTTCACTCTTTTATTCGCCAAATAATTGCCCTTGGCAATATCTGCAATGTGACACACTCCACCTACATCACTGTATCTTCTATCCTGATACTGTAAATTATCACCTCATTCAGATAATATTATCACTTTTTCAAGACTGACACAATCCACAGTTTCTAACACCAGATCTTAGTGGGGAGGAAGTGTGGGAGAGAGTAAGAGAAGGTTTATGTTATTGGAAATACATTTTTGATTAAAAAAAATGTTAACTTCCAAGACATACTTACTTTCCTTCACACTACAGCTGGAATCCCACATTGATAAGGTGTAGGGGCCGGTGAGGGCATTATCCATACAAAATGCATCTGCAAAAATCATGGATGTGCCAATAAAAGCTTAGCACCCTAGTTGGGGAACTGCACTACATCCAGAACAAGTATGCTTTTCACCTTGAACCTAAATCTTGCCATTCAGTGGGAATTTGATGTGATCTGTCATCACTATAGACCAGGCCCCAACCAGATAGCTGAGGTATCACTGTTCAGGGTTGGAATTATAGGGCCATGGTTCCTAAATCCAATGTTGGTGGCTATGGCATTTGGACAGCATTATATAAATATATATATATATATTTGTGAGTGGATCTCAACCTGTAGTTATAGAATGATGCATTCTGAGCCACTGGAATTATGACGAGTAGGTAAGCAACACTGAAGTGGACAAATCCTCTCCTCAACCTGAAGAAGTCTGAAAGGCAACACTCTAAACTTTGAATGACAGGATCTTGTATGCTATAGTCAACCTGAGGAAACAGAACTCATCTAGTCTGTAATTATGAACAATTATTCTCACTCCTCAACCATGTGGGCAAGGTAAATTCCACTTGCCCCTAGAATTATGGAGAGAACGTGGAACTGTGCTCAACCAAGGACCTAGGATGGGACCACTCTGCATTTTCAATTATGGGGAGACAACAGACCCTCTTCCCTGAACAATGTACTGAACTGATATTGATTTTTAAAAAAGGGCCACACTCAACCCAACCAAATTGTAGAGCATCAAAACTGAACTGGTATTATGAGTAGGCTCCCATGTAGGCTGGTGCCTCTCTTACCAAAAAAACATCCAGGAACCTGGGTAGGAGAGACTCCAAATCTTACCATCTTCTCAAAGAGTGGAGGAAAGTCACACAACTCACTGTAGAAATGGCAACTGGAAACTGGGCATGGTAAGGACTCCCTAACTCCACTAATAGGAAACAAGGGGGGCAATGCACACTGGGGAGTCTGAAGGAACAATGCTCTGAAAACAGTGCAATAGGTGAACCAATTTCCCTAAATTTTTAAAAGCAAACCAGCCCTAATTTATTCAATCTAATGATCATCAGGGATGGGCAAGATCCCCTTATGCTTTACTCATGATATTCCATGAATGGTGGTTCAGCTTAGTACAGTAATAACACCCGGCATGCCTCTAGGTAGTCTTATGGAACACTCCATTTCAACAGAGCCTGTTGCAACCTGGATAAAAGCATATTATGTTAGTGGTTGCTAGTATAGAATTGGTTTGACAAAATAACACCTGCCTGTGCAACACTCACTACAGAGTGGGATCCTGTGAAAAAGAGGTAAGGGACCCCAGAAAATGAAGAAGAGACAATACTAGTAATGAAGATACTGACACCTTATAAATCTAGTGGATGTGGTTAAGTTAACTGCTGGAAGTAGTCAAAAACCCTCAGATGAAGATACTGCTAGATCATGCAAATAATGTGAGATAAAAGTATTGAAGGAGGTCCATATAACAGCCTGTGCAATGTCCTCCAGTGGGCAATTCAATTGGGCCACTAAGGACATAGAAATGTGACAAATCTGAAAAGATGTGACTCGCAGAAGCCTCCTCACCTCCAAAGAGAGCCCATAATAAGTGATATGGATCAATTTCCATACCCACCTGGACAAAGGTAACCAGGGAGAAGTCCCAGGAAACTGAAGGATCCCGATGAATAGAAAGTTGTTGTCTAGCACCTCTAAAGGAATTAGTGTGGGCAACATAACACTTCAAGATCCTCATTAGACATAACAAACAATCAAGATCTGATCAGTCATAAAAGTGAGAAATAGTGGTCAGATGAATCAGTGAAAAGGATTTATTGCCTTCCCTGGCTACCACAAAAGCAGAAACCAGAGATCAGCCACCAATCCGGTTCTATCAACAGGACCCAAAAATGGGTTGGAATGAATCATAACTAGTACCCTGGGTAACATACGAATCGGTAGGAAGACCTAGAGGTGTAATCTCATCTCTTCCTGATGGAATACATTTATTGCCAAAGCCTAAGGGTGAAATACTGGAGACCAAAATGCCAATGAGTGGCCTACACATCAATTATCAGTGTTTTGAAATGAGAGACAATCCAACAGAAAACTTCACAATGCCACATCCATTCTGTTGAGAGAATCTGTTTGGATTGAGACAATTGATCTGCCACTGAAGTCATCACCCCTGGAACATGGCAAGTTAGTAGGATGATACAACAGGAGAAGTCCCAAGATATAAGATCCAAGGTACAAAGGTACTTGGACCAAGTGTCACTGTAAGACACCACTGTGGAATTGTTGAAGTGAAGCCTGAAGACTTTCCCCTTAATAAGCCCAGACCATGAGACATTTCCCCTTTGAACAGCAAGATGTTTTAAAACATTGTGTAGGGAATCCTCGTCGTCCATGCATATACCCTGAAATTCCTGACCATTGAGATATGCAGCCCATCCCTAGAGCAAGGCATCCATCCTGAGATCCATACAAGGTGGCGACATAGGAACACATGTAGTATTATTCCAACCTAACCACCTCTCAAGATTGAAGATAATGATCCTGAATAAAGACACTGGAGAATCCAGTGAATTGCTGTTCATGATCTATTGGTCACATAAAGACCATTAAAAGGATCTTGTGTGGTCATCCCAAAGGAATTAGGAATTCAAATGATGCCCACATTCCCAAAAGAGAAAGAACCATCCATGCAGTGGGAGAAGGAGAGGTGAGTAAGAGTTGGACTGCCTGTTCCATAGCTTGGAGCTGGATGGGGGTCGACTGGGCCTGACTGCGATACGAGTTGAAAAATATATCCAAACTGACAATATATTGTGTTAGAATGAGAATAAATGTCTCAGCGCTGACAATGAAACCTGCCTTAGTTGCTTCTGAAAATAGAATCTGGGTGTGATGTTCCACCAACTGAGGAGATGGTGCCAGCAGTAACCAGTCATTCATGGAATGGTGTATGCACAGGCCTAGGGAAAAGAGGTGATAAGAAAAAACTAGTACAATTTGGCAGAACACATATGATGTTGATGCTAGTCCAAAGAGCAGAGCCCTGAACTGCAGCACCTGATCTTTGTGCAGATAGTGATGGGATACCACTGCTATGAAAACATGCAGATAGGAGTCGGTAACATTGAACTTGGACATACACAATCCTAGTAAAAAATACCAACACAATGAGGAATGACTTCATTTTGAACATTGGAGGATCTAGGAACTGATATAGATGAGAAAGATTGATGACTGGACACAAATTTCCTGTTTTCTTAGGTAAAACAAACAGTTGGGAACAAAACCCTGAAAGAACTGGCATGAATCTCTCCACTGCCGCCTAGACCAACAAAACTCTGATAGACCTAGAATGAAGTTCCGAAATGCGGGTATCTCTGAGAGGCAGAAACACCATAAGTTTGGTGATAATCATGGTGAAGATGTTAACTGAATGAC
>NW_013666536.1:115731-119728 GCF_000517525.1 Limulus polyphemus | reverse complement strand
AAATGCGGGTATCTCTGAGAGGCAGAAACACCATAAAGTTTGGTGATAATCATGGTGAAGATGTTAACTGAATGACTAATCTTGATCATATATATATATATATATATATACATACATGGAAGATCATTGTCATTATAAACTGAATGGTATGTTACACAAGTTAAAGATTTAAAAAATACAAGAAAACTTCTTTTTTTCTAACAGGGTCACAAACTGATGGAACAAGATGCCATCAGCAGTAAAGAATGATGGCATTTAACAGTTTAAAGGAGGAATTGATGATTTCCAGAAAAAATAAAGTGTGGGTTTAAAATTTTATTTTTCTTAAAGGTAGGAGTGCAAAGACAACCTTGAAGGACCAAATGGCCCTTCATTGCTTATATGTCAATCGGACAACAAATTCAATAAGCAAATTTTATTATGGTCTTTGTACTGAAATCTTCACCCCAAGATATAAAGTAAATGCAGTCCACAAAAAATATTAAACTAAAAATTAAACTTATTTTTCCCAATTTCTGTCAGAAAAAAAAAAATCAACATAACAATATGAACTATCATGTACAATGATTATGAAAAAATTATTTGTCACTTATATGAAAATATTATATATACATTGTTTTTTGTACATAAAACTATAGGTACCAGTTTATTTTTACCTTTCCAAGTTCATTACAGAAGTCTCCAAAATATAGTGAAAAATAATAATTAAAGCAACATAACACACTAGAAGAGAAAAACATCATGCACAAACAGTATTAAAAAAAATTATAAAACAGTGAGGAAAAATGGTATAAAATGAAAATACAAGAGAATGCCACCCTTAAGTACAATCATGTACTCATAGCTCACACTTTTGACTGGTTGTCATCCAACTAATCACAAAAGTGCCACACAATTATAAAGCCTATAAAAGTACAGGCAGGCATACTATACCCAGTAGTAAAGTAAATCCAATTATAACTTCTAGAATTCAAATTCAAATATTGCATAGCAACTACTGGCAAGGATGTAGAAATCAAAGTTTTGGCTGGTCAAGGACATTCCCTATGAAAAATTCTGACAAGACTATTTTTTAGTAGGAGCTGTATGCAAAGCTAAATAAAATATGTGAAACTAGCAAGGTTAATAATAGAAGTGATCAAAGTAAAAAAATCAAAGAAGAGTCAGTTTAGATTTGACGTACTTCACTGAGTTCAGGTACAAGTTGTATCCTATATACATACATAAACATATTGCTCGTAATTTATATGTATATCACAGTTCACATGTATTTCAATTTTAACTGAACATCAACTGGTTTCAATTGTAAAACTAAAATGTAAACTTATTCTACTAGTACTTCTCACTACTAGCGTTAAAAATGGAGATTACGTCATTATTTTATAATACTATCTGAAGTTAATATGCTGATAGTAATACTAACAGCATTTAAAGTTAATATTAAAATATATATACCATGAATTTAGCTGAAACAAGAGTGAAATTAAGACTAATTCTACCTACAACTTACACGGAAATTGTGCCGAAGCGCTCGGTGGACCATAAACATTTAAATACCCAGCGTTTTGATGATCCATGATTTCAAATCACTGTAAGAAAATGTCTCTTTCTATCCAAGTCTTTAGACTTAACTAACCAAGTGTCCTGGTATTACATCAACCAAACTAAAAGGACATATTTCTACGCAATGCACATGGAAAGGAACGATACAGCGCCCTCTTCTAAACCAAAACATCACACAAGATTAGTTGGTATTGGGTGTGATATTACTTCGAAATAAAGCTATAACAATTTGAATCATGCCCCTCTTTCCTGCTTTATATATATATATTCACACTTAGCAACTACCTCCTACTCATAATGGCGGACTTAGAGGGGGGGATCCGGACCCTCCTTTTTTTTCCTTTTAAAAATCTATGGAAATGTAAGCAAAGGGAGAGTTAAAGACTAGCTCAAATGAGTCCTTCTGAGACACTGGCATTTTTGATATATGTGTAAAATATGACGCTGTACCCTCTCTCGCATTCTCAGGAATAGTGTCACAAGCAGTCGTAAATATATAGGTCAAGTTTTTAAAGAAATAAGCCAGGTGTACAGGGTTCAGATAACAGTGAGAGGATTAGCAGGAGTAAGTTAGGCGTTAATCCTCTCTCCCCTCCCCACCGTCGGGAAGGCAGAAAGAAGTAGTGGGTCACCTTGCATGACCTTAGTCCAACTAGCAAAAGAGAGCTGTATGTACTCTGCCTGTATAACTGTGTGTACTGGGTGCTCCACCTATCTCAGGACACTCCACGTGGATTTGGAACGCGTGTGACAACATTATGGGTTCTACAACATCTATGATTCAGGCAGTGAGATCCCTCTATTTGTCCTAGAGATGCACACATCTTTTGTGACCCATTCTATCTAGTAATATTATTGCATACAGCCTGCTTCTGAGGGTATGACCACTTCAGTCTTGTGCTTACAAGTTGCAATCCCCTTCTGCCCGAGTGCCAAGTATACACAGAATTAACTGTGTGCCGCTTCACCAGCAAACTTCAGAACAGCAGCAACACTTGTATTTCAACGTTCATGGTAACAAAAATATGAGTGGTTGGTATATAGCCCTTTTGTTATTGGTCAAACTTCAGAACAGCAGCAACACTTGTATTTCAACGTTCATGGTAACAAAAATATGAGTGGTTGGTATATAGCCCTTTTGTTATTGGTGGACTTTGTAAATTATGTGTACTGTTCTTTTCTGCTTACGATAAACGAAAATATGCTAGTGTACTTGTTTATAGAGCGTTCATAAACCTTGTAAAAGCAACTAGAAATGATGGGGTTTTAGAAGCTCAGCAGAACCCTGAATATCATAAATATTCAGTTCAGACAGGGTTGTTACTATTACAACATCATGAAAAACCCGAAACATTCCTGTCATATCTGAACAACCAAAAAATCGAAGTATTTATGAAAAAACACCTACACATTAAAAAAGGTGTTGTGGAAGTGGTTATTCGTTGTGGGAAACAAAGTCTCCCTCTTCGGGAAATGAAGTTACAGATCCGAATGTCAACCAGGAAATTTTATCAGTTTGCTCAAGGGCGTTAGAAGACAACAAAATCAAGGAATTCTCTTTTAACTTTGTTTACCTGGAGAGGGCAACAGGAGAAACTATAGATTGTGCTATTCTTGACTCACTGAAAAAAAACATAATGTTGATATTACCCTGGTTCAGAGTTACGATGGTCATGCATGTCCTTTGAAAACGTTGGAGTGCAGGTCAGGATAAGACAGCATTCTCCTCGTTTTATTTGTTCACTGTAGCAGTAATATGCTCAACCTAACTACAGCCAGTGCATGCAAATTACCTGTCATAAGAAATGTGATTGACACCCTGAATGCTGTGTTCATTTTGTTTATAATTCACCTCAACGCCCACGTTTTCTTGAACGATGTCTAGGATATATAGTTCCAGATACGAAAAGAAAACAGTTGGTAGGGATGTGTAAAACCAGGTGGGATGAGCGGCATACGTGTTATGAAACATTTTATGAAATATTTGAATATATTTGTTTCTAGAATCAATCTTAGACCCATCTGCAAATGCAGAAATTTACAGTGTTGATTTTTAATCACGACTTTGGAACAATAAACCAGAGTAGAAGCATAGGGACTTCTCAAGAGCATCCACCATACCAAAATATTATTGTATTTCTTGTTGCTAAAAATGTTTTGGAGAGTGTCAAGTCAATTACAGCTAAATTTCAAAAACTTCAAGCTTACAGAATGATAGACCAAACACTTGAGCGAATAATTACATTGATAAATTATATACATGAGGAATTTAGTGTATATTTTAATGATGCACTGCGACTGACAACACTGGTTGACACTAATATTTCGGCGCCCAGGGCAACAAAATCTATCAGGCAATCTACCTTTCAAATACAGTGTTACGACAGCGGAAGTCACGTGACTCTAGTGACACGTAATGAGTTCTAGAAAGATC
>NW_013666536.1:111379-114838 GCF_000517525.1 Limulus polyphemus | reverse complement strand
CTGTCGTAACACCATGTTTGTTATTGATGTTTCTTGTTTTCCCAGTATCCAAGTTGTAGTGATTTGTCTTCCTCTTAAGCTTTTCAGTATTATAAATCTTGTTCATTTCTGAAAATAGGCAATTTATGACATCTGTCTTTAAAAATGTTGAGGTAGTTTGATTTATAGTCGATGTACTTACCTGTATCTGTGGGTTTCTTGTAAACTCCCGGGTAAAGGGGTTATATGTCTTGATAACCATCGCATCAAGGAATGAGAGTTTGTTATCTTTTTGTATTGCCATTGTACACTTTTATGTGGGATGTTTTCTGTTCAGAATTTTCATGAGTTCTTGAACCTTATGTATAGTATGTGGCCATATTACAAATGCATCATCAACATATCTGAGCTAGATCTTTTGAGCATATAGTGGCTGCTTTGAGGGAGTTAACTTCGAATGTAGTGGTAGGTTACTGAGTATTGGTGATATGGCTAGGCCTTCTTCTTGTTAGTAGCATTTATGTTATATGTAAGTTTGCTAATAAAAAAGATTGTGAGTTCTGTTATCATAGATATTGTTAGTTGGGTGCATTTCTTAAAAGTTCTATCATTTTAAAACTGTTGGTGACGTATTTGCAGCGTGTTAGAGGCTGTTACATTAATGAAGAGGTTGGATATGTTGAAACTGAAAATAGAGGCTAATAACCATATCAACAATTGATATCTAATTGCCACAAACTTACCATACATACTCAATCAGTGACAGATTTACCGATGAATGGAATACATTTATGAAAGAAGCTTTGGAAGAAACAATTTAAGGACCCAGAAATAGAAATATGATACATATGTAGTATTAAAACAAATTACATGTTTCCTACCTTTTTATTTGATAAAGAAAATCCCAAATGGCTTCACATATTGAGCATGTAGTCTTAAAATAGAATGCTGGTCAAGGAAGCTACTAAATTCTTTTCACCCTATTTACTCATGAAACTAAGTCATTTAGTCAGTTAACCAGGGTGTCATTTGAACTTTCTTGTAGGAGAGCTTACTGTAATGTGGAACATACTGTTGCGTCAGCGAGGTCACGTGACTAGTGTCACGCCACGTTTCTAGAAATATCCTGTTCCTTCGTGAATGTCCTAGCATTTACTAGATTGGGGGTAGTCTGGTATATATAAGATGGTCACAATGTGACGGGGGAACAGTGTGATGAGTAATTGAATGTATACGGACAAAATATTGTTGGACACGTGAGATATAGCGTTTATTATAGCGCGACTGTTGAAAATAAGTGTATCGTTAAGTTGTATTCGGAAAGAATAAACCAGTTTTATTAAGTAAGGACTTGTGTCGCTAAAGTTTCGTCGGAACGAAGTTACGGAAAATTAATTAACGACTGGAGGCGTAACAATACTGTATAATAAGTAGACAGTGAACTTTTCCACCAGCAAGTGAAGTCATATCCCAAATAGTGAGAGTGACTATTAGTTACATGAGTAGCACCTGAGCCATGAGTGGAATGAAATTGTTGGTTTTAATATATAATACCTTGTTATCTAAGCCTGGGACAGATTCAAACACAGAAGGATATGAGAATTTCATCACTAATTTTAATTTGCTTTAAAACACATTGAGAGCTCTACATTCAAGTCACCACACAGTACACTTGTTTTGAAATTTGACTGTATTTGTTTAAAGTAAAGATCGTTTCACTGTATTATACATTGTATTCAGTCTCTTTCTTTGCTTTAAATTCAGTCATTGTCAGACAGGTCTGATTTTCACCCCACAATCATTTGCTGGCAAACCTTCTGTTATTTTGCAGTTCCTACCCAATCACATACAGAGAAATAAGTGAACCTGAGAATACCACAAAAACATGTGTAGCTCTGAGAAAGAATTGGACATGCGAAGGAAAATTGTGGCAGAGGGTTATAGGACCTCCATTGCAGAGAACAGCTGTATATGTTTTTAGACACCTAAAAAAACCTGAAAATATTAATCATTACATTCTGATGATAATTGATTACTTTATTAAATGAGCTAAAATTTGTAAATTGACTTGTAAATAAGCTCAGGCAGTTGCTGATTAAATGATTTGAAGAGTGAATCAGCTTATCACAAAGCACCATATGAAATACATAGTGATCAAGTAGCAAACTCTGTTGAGTTGTGTAAGGTATCAGGTATGATGAAGATTTATACTCATCATTCTCAGCTTTATTGTTTAGCTGAGTTGATCATTCAAACTGTGAAGCACATGCCTTTCAAGTTAGTGACCTCAGACAAAACGTCTTGATGGCATATTATGCAATAAAGTAGCAGTCTAATTACTATTTTCCTAGCATGTTAATGTTTGTAAGAAATGTTTTGTTTCCAATAGGTCTTATGTATAGATTGCTCCCAGCTGTGGAGTTTCTTTGGTGTGAACTAGAATATATGGAGGGTTGTAAAAAGATGGGAAAAGCAGCTGAAAGATAGAAGACATATGACAAGACACTGAAAAAACACGAATCTCATAATTGCAAAAGCACTCTGAATACATTGACAAACTGAAGTGATATGACACTGACAAACTTCTGAAACATAGACTAGGCTAGAAAGCTGAGAGTGAATGAGTTTATTTAAAATAAAAAAGCAATTCTGACCCAGCTGGTGAAGAGGAAGATAATTCCAAACTTTTTCTGTCTTCTGAGTCAGAAGAAGGGATTCTAATACCTGAGCAATTTACTTAGCAGAATTGCTACAACAGCATTGATTACTGAATTATTATAGTTAGGATATAGAGATATCTAACAGCAGTTAGGATGTCTTTGAAGTTAAAAATGAGTTGTAAGCTTTGCATTCTGAGCTGTCAAATGGAATTCACAGTAAAAATATATTTTTTAAATATTTCATGAAAACTATTTGTTTTGTTGAATTTTCATGCAAAGTTAGTTGAGGGCTAAATGAACTAATTATCCCTAATTTAGAAGTGACAGACTAGATGAAAAGCAGCTAGTCAACATCACCCACTACAACTTGGGACTTGAACAAGTGACTTGCAGATTGTGAGTTGAGTTCCCTAACCACCAGATCATGACAGATGTAAGACTTTAAGAGTAGAGCACTACTTAATACTCTGCCTTATATTTCTTGTCATCCTATATTTAAGTTGATGTGAATGCAATAAATAAGAAGTAAACACTAGTCACTGTAGTGCCTGTATGAGTCAGGAGAGATCATTTAATTATAGTCACCAATTGACTAAGAATTAAGCATAGGGAGTACTTTATATCAGGGGTTCCCAAACTTTTTAGAATCGCGACCAACTATTCATGACCACAGCTTATGGCGACCCACTCAAATTTACTGGGCAAAAACATATGAAAGAATATAAAAATATTATTTATTCATATTCACGTATTTCAATTACGTTTAAAAATACTCACGTATTTTCAATAACATTTCCAGAACTTATAAATGTTATCTAAT
>NW_013666536.1:101854-110379 GCF_000517525.1 Limulus polyphemus | reverse complement strand
ATTTATTCATATTCACGTATTTCAATTACATTTAAAAATACTCACGTATTTTCAATAACATTTTCAGAACTTATAAATGCTATCTAATTGATTAATAATGAGGCGTGTGTGAAGGATGTGCTTGTTTCTTGTTAACCTTTCTCATCTTCATGTCATTGTGAAGTTGGATTTTCAGCAATGGTAGGAATCAAAAACAAATTCCGAAATAAACTTCAATTGTCAAATTCCTTACGCCTGAAACTAACCCACATTGATGTTGATGTCAAAGCCATTCTTGACAGAGAAGTACCTTCAAAGCTTCAGTGGAAAGGATTGGGTACGGTTTTCGAACAGACACCCAGAACTGTATCAGTTTTCTGCTGTTAAAGTTCATTTCTAACGAAGCGTCCTCAGATAAATCAAAAAGTTCTTCCTCAGCTTTTGTCGATATCCCACTCGTTATGTCAGGCTGAATAGGGTTCATAATCCATTTTTTCTCTTTTTTGTGTTTTGACATAAGTATCAACAGTCTTAAAAATATCATCGCTAGTACTTCGACTGACTGGTTCATAGCACAACATATCTTCATGAGGTTCGGAGTTCCATATATAACGCACAAAAACAAGTAGCTGGCACAGACCTTGTACGTCAGTAGATTCATCTAGTTGTAAGGAGAAAATTTTACTTTCACGAACTCTTTGAATTAGCTGATTTTCTATCCATCGATCCTACGCGTGACCGTGTTATTAGAAATAGGAATTGTTTCAATTTCTTGTTCACTCTTATCACCAAAGAAAACTTTAACTGTATCTTTTATAGCTGGAAGAACTAAAGTCTCTCCAAGTGTATGTGGCTTACCAGCTTTCGCGATTCTCAAACTGATCAGGTAGGACACGTACAAAGATTTTTCATTAACTTTGGTGTAACGTTGCATAATGCTCTGTCCTGTCTTCAACTTGCTTAGCATCCTTTCAAAAAATTCGAGGGGTTGGTCTTTCAACTTGGGATGCTTCGTCTCAATATGGCGACGCAATTTGTTTGGGTGCACGCTCTCATTTGCAAGTTGATCACAACAAATAATACATCGTGGTCGTGGATTTTCTTCATCTCCATTCCATGTAAATCCCATTTCTAAGTACTTGGAATCATACTTTATCACCACTTTTCTTCGTTTTGATTCACTGAAGACTCATTGTCGTCAACTTCAACTGACTTCTTTAACCATTACACGAAGAGCTGAGTAAATTATAAAAAAAAATCGGATTCAAAATCTGAAGTAAAACAGACAATTTCGACTTGCCACTCGATTTGACACAATTAAAACACTGGTTGGCGTAGGATCACGCGCATGCCAAAACGCTTCACACCGTCTATTCCAGTCATTTCATTGGCTGACACGACGCTCGCGCGACTGCCTCGTGAAGCAGTTATCGTCTCGCTCAGCGTTGTATCGGTTTTATCAGTTGATTGCAGAATCTGAACAATGGATTGTAGATTTCTATCGTTTGAATGCAGATATCTAACTTTTGATTGCAGAATTTTAACTTTTGATTATCAATATCTATATAAATCAAAAGTTAAAATTCTGTAACCAAAGGTTAGATATCTACTTACAAAGGATATCTAGAAATAAAAAAAGAAATAGCACAGGCGTAGGAGCCGGGGGTGCATTATATCTACATATAATCAAAGGATACCTAGAAATATAAAAAAACTATAGATATCTATAATCAAAAGTTAAAATTCTGCAATCAACTGATAAAACTGGTACTATAGCTAAAGTACTGTATGAATACGTAAAAATTGATTTCCTCTTTACGATGACGAATGATTAAATTGAGAGCATGATCAACCCTGATTCGTTAATCTCGTCAAAACAACATACTGCTTGGTACAACAACAGCCTGGTAATGAAAGCCCGAGTCTTGAACTATCTCGACAGAGAGCATTTAATCGAAGCTAATGCGTAATTCTAGTATACTTTTATGACCCACTAACATTCCGCTTGCGACCCATAGTTTGGGAAACGCTGCTTTATATTATATACAGTCCATAATTCTGTTATTGTTTTATCAATTTTATTGTTAAATCTGGCATTAAACCTATGCTTCATGTTTCTTGTCTCACCTAATCTGGCATGCCTTATAGTGTTGTTCATGTGGAACCTGGAAACCAGGCACATGGCCCATAAACGGAACAGTACTCAACCATTATATATTCTTGTCTATGTGCAGGTGCCAGGATTTTATTTTTATATTCATATAATGGCATAGAAGTCTGCAAGTTGGCTTTAGCAGAAAGATAATTTTATTAGACATGGAGTGCCAATTAATTTCCCTTTGGTAATTCTGAAGTCAGTGATGGCAGTTTTTCTTTTTGTTAGACAAGATCAAGTTTCACTTAGCTGAACCATTTTACTTCCTTAAACCAACTTGTGTTGTTTTTATTGACCAGAGTAGAAGATGCCTTTTGTTTTCATCAAGAATAGAGCTGGAGGATTTTGCAAGTATTCCAATAACCATACAGTTCATCAATGCCAACAATCCTTGAACTTCTGTGCTGAAGGATATCTGGACCATCCTCTCACAGTTCCCATTTCTGGCTCGTCATGCTATCTGATGACAAAGCTGAAGGATCCAAGTAACATTTTGGTATCCGATACTTCTATTAACATAATCTTCACTGACCAGATAAGTATAAATCTCCCAGAAAATATCAACTTCAAAATTATGATTCCCTTGTATCACTCCCATTGAGGCTACTAAATTTACTGAGGCCTAGGTGTTTGTTCTTAAATAGAAACACTACTGCCAGGGTGAGATACAGAATAATGATTCCAGGGCAGCAACAGAGCTCCACAAGACTCAGGAGAAGATCCCAGCCTGAGCCAAATACTTCATTTAATGCACATCAATGCTCTTTTCCAGTCCTGAAGGACCTGCTCAACATTATTTGAAGCTGTTGAAATCTTGCAAAAGTAAATATGTATATTCTAGATATTATATATAAATAATTAAAAAACTAAATGCAATGAATGGATTCAGGACAACAGTTTCCAGTCTGAGTAATGTATACATTGCTGAAGTACACTTAATTTCCACATTGTTCTGTGCATATTAATACATAAGATTTTTGCTAAAGGTTTATTTTGGATTGAGGGGTATTATCTTATATGGAAATAAAGGTACATACGTATATTGCATAAAGGATTTGCTGATATTTAGAACATGATTTCACTTAGTTTTACATAGCATTTTTGTTAAATCCTTGTACAATAAAACATTTATGTATTTTTGTGATATGTATTGAAAGGATCTTTGGTTTTGTGCCTATTTGTCTTGGAGCATGATATCTAGCCATTGACATAAATAAAAAATTATTTTTCCAAATTTAGCAACGTTTGTTGTTAAACACAAACTACACAATGAGCTTACCTTTGCTGTGCCCTCTACAAATACTGAAATCCAGTTGTTAGCAGTGCGAGCCTTAGACTTAACGTTGAGCCACCGAGAGGTTCCAAGTTTAACAAAAGCTATCCATTGTATATTATCATAGACTTAGTTTATTTTGTACCTCTGATTTTGTGAAAGGTTTTTCTGTTCTATGATAACTCTTTAGTTAGCTACTTATGTGACAGTCAATGTCATCTGTTATATCGTGACATCTTACATATATATGTAGCCAGTCAGTTCAGCATGTTTCTATGTCACACATATCACAATACTCTGTCCACTCTAACTTATACAATTTATTTGGATTACACTGTAATTTTAATGTTTCATTCAAATTTCAAGTTGGATAGAAGTAATCTTAAGATACAGGAGAAGGAATTGTGCTATTCAATTATCACATATCCCATTCTTTCATGGTTTATGTATTTAGTATGGTATCAAACTTTTTTAATTTTGCTAAAGTTCTAGTTCAGAGCCAAGAAAATCTATTCTAAGTTGTTCACAAAAATAGTCTCAGGTGTCAACTTCTATGGTGATGTATATACTACACTGAAAGGACCAGGATTTTCAGAATGCGGAGGCATAACTTAGTGTGGCAGGGAAAAAGATTGTAGAAAGCAGTCACATGCCTCTGGCCCCAAAGACAATCTTAGACGTTTTTTTTTGTTGTTGTTGAGGGAGAGGTGTGTACATCAGCTACACCCACTAATGTGTGTATGTATGAAGTTATTTTATGGCTATTAAATGTGATGGGAAACACCAACAACTTTGTAGAAATCTGTGTGTGATTGGTCAGCTACAATGTGTACTGAAAGTTTAAGACTTCTCAGAGGTCTCTCTATTTTGAAAGCATAATGATTGTTTCTGCTTCTTGGTATTTCAGCCAAATGTGATGAAAATTGTTTCTTTTTAAAGTTCCCAGTTTGATTATTTAGATTAGATTATTAGGATTTTGTTTTATAATTAATTCAGGTTCAGTTTCTATGACTTAGATCCAGTGTTTCTGTAAAGTGTCAAATTATTAAAAAAAAACTAATTCAATTTTATTTAAATTTGTAATGCATAAAAATTGATCTTACATACTGAAATCATTAGGAAGGAAAGTTTTTTTTTTGTAGGAATAACTAACTGTAAAAACAAATTTTATTATGATTTTGGACTCAGTGAAAAAGTAAATGAAATAATTTCTCACAATTCAAATTTGTTATTATTTTTCTAAAGTAACAAATCTACACTGAATACCTAAACATTTGTTTAACAAAACAAGAACCGATTTATATGATCCACAAAAATTTGAGCCGTGAACACAAACAAACAAAATTATGTCCCACTGTAAATTACACTAGTTAGAAAAGTGATGGATGATGACATATGCAAAACGTCTTTACACTTTGAATATGAACTATGAGTATAGAAAGGGTTGTGCAGGTACAAGTCATAATAACCATTATCCAAAAATACTGAAAAGTATGCTGTATAATGAAACTAGATGAATAATAATGATAACATGCAAACAATACAAGTAAACATAAAACAGTTGTTGTGCATGTAAAATGCCTAAGTTGTTTTCTGAGATCCTTTCTTGCCAATAAGGGACTTGTGGATATGGGGAATAACACCTGGAAAAAACAAACAAAAAACATTATTATGAGCACAACTAATTTCAATTACATTCATTCTTAATTTGTCAGATTGAATATTCTACACATAAGAAAATATTTTCTTTTAAAAGAATTAGTTGTCTTTTTAAGGCTAAGTGTTTTAATTATTTTAATTGTTACTTTATTGAATTCTAAATGTTTTGCAATACTAAGTTTGCTAGCTATGCAGTTTTCAGTATTTTCTACTAGTCAAGATAATTCAACATTGTAATTAAAACTGAAATAGAACAAATTTAGGTATATATTAAAGACAATGATGGTGCCATATATCAAATTTAATGTAAATTATTTGGAAAACTAATTATTAGTTGAAAATTGGAATATAATAATGATTTGAATACACTGAAGCTGTAAATGGATTCCCTCAGTTGGAATTAAAAAAAGCCACGAAAATAAAATTAATCTATATTCCATTCTAAAATAACAAAAGAATTAACATTACAGTGATATCACTAATAACATACAAACAATGTATTAACCCAATAGTAGCAGCAAGGAACTTTTGAGTAGAAAGGGATTAAATGAGCCTTTGGCTGGAGATTAAGCTAAGGAATTGTTTGGCTGGCTCATTTTGTGGGATAAATTCTAAAATAGAGAAATATATAATAGCTAATGAAGGTAAATAATAATAAAAGGTAGTGGGGTATATTTTCTCATTGATTCAAATACCAAAAATGTCCATGAGTGAAAACATCAGTTTAGATATTTTTTTTTACTTTTGATGAAGATATTTTCAGGAATTTGATGGTTCAAGAACACTTAGGTATGGTAATTGTCATTATATAATCACTACATTTGATAATTTTGAACAAATTAGATATTCAACTGACAACTGGAAAGTGATTGGTATTAGTGAGTAGAATTTTACAGCATTGGTAATGTGGCCTTTGTTACTCATCATTCACACAAGTAATACGAATAGCAACATCTTGTTGCTATCAAATTAGTACTAATGTAAAGGTTAAAATTCAATGGTTAGAGGTGATATCAAGAATGTTTTAATTACAGGTATTTAGATATGCTCAGTAAATGATCTGGATTACAAAACTGTTTTAGCATGAATAAGTGTAAAGAACCAGTAACATGGCTGAAAGAAGTATTAGGATTGAAGAGAAAACAGAATTTTGGTGTGTAACCTTTTGTAAGATGTTTTGCTTCCTGTTGAGTAAACTAAAAAAAACAGTATAAGAAGTGTTATAAACAAAGGGAGTAATTATACTGTCTTTGTTTTATATAAAATATTACCTTTTTAGGATACCCCATTAAAGCTTTCTTTCATTACAGAAAAAATTGTTTCATAAAGAGAGATCTGAAACAAACTATTAGATGGATTACCACTTTCAAAGACAAATCACTAACTTTAAGTACTTTAATCTCTTAGTAACAAAGTAGAATTATGAATGAATATGATTGATATGTTTGAAAATGCAGGGGAATTAGATAAACTCCATTCTTATAATCTCTATATACTTCCCAGTATGCAACTAATCTTTATTGTACTATCATATATTTTTCTGCTTTAAAACACAATTTTCTTTCTTTCATTCTTGGAAAACATCCAAAATATATTCAATTTTTTGTGTTTCTTTAACATTAGAACAAAACATGCTCATATTAGAAATATTCTAAACTAACAACCTGACAAGTCCTCTTTACCTTCTGCTATTAAAACACATTAATGACCAATATCACAATTTAAACTTTGCTTAACAGTTTTAGGTGTATCAGTCCTTAGTGCGACAATGTGACTAAACTGCAGATTGATAACCACTCAATAAGTGCTTGAACTGGATTTCAGAAGGCAGGGGGACTCCGTAAATATAATAAATGTACATTACATTAGTACTCCCCCTCCTCTCTCACACACACACACACCACAAATTTAATTACCTCATTGATTTACTTACCAACTGGACCAACATTAATAAGCTCTGACAATAATTTTGAATAAAACATTACAAACTGAAAACCAATTTCACCAATGGTTGAAGGAGAAAATAACTGGCACAAGGAAAAGAGTACAACTGTAGTTGTACACATGTGCTTACATTTAGACTAATCACTTGGTGAAATCTCACTACTGAAATGTTCCTTCATGCACATGACTAAAACTGATACTTATTTTTACAGTAGGAACAGTATTTCAATCCATTTACTCTCAATTCAAACATTGGATAACACCTTTTGTAACACACTTTCAAATATGTATCTGTAAATATAATTTAATTAGGAGCCAAGTCTTTAAGCTGACTATTTTTCTTTGTTAATAAATCAAGTGCAAATTAATAACATATCTACTTACCACCACCAGCAATTGTTGCTTTAATAAGGGAGTCCAATTCTTCATCTCCTCTAATGGCCAACTGAAGATGTCTTGGAGTTATTCTCTTTACTTTGAGATCTTTACTTGCATTTCCAGCTAATTCTAAAACCTAAAGTATGAAAATAACACAATGAACAGAACATAGGACAGAAACAGATGAGCCAAACAGAAAAAATTAATTGAAATGTAACATCTCGTATATGCAGAATATGATACAGTGTTCTTCCACTTACTAATGAGATGTAAAAACTGGTTTTGTAACTCTAATATTTTTCTTATTAATCTTTGATTATCAATGGAATATTCTACTTAATATTCACAAATTTGACACTGTTTGATAAACATTACCATGTATGCACCGAATAACTAAATTTAGTTTTGTTTGCCAAAATGTCTGACAGCTATTTCTCTGTACATGAATGTCATGGTTAGACTCTTTACCGACAGATTATCTAAAAGAACCGTAATTGACAAAGGAAATATCTCAGTACCTGGAAAAAAACTTAGACATTTATTATTTTCTGAAATTAGCTAAGATTTAAAAATGCCAAAAGCAATATTTATTATCAAATCACAATGAATATTCCCTAATTCCTTTTATAAAACAAAATTGTTTTACCTACAACTGGTACTTTCAATTGATTTGTGCAAGTGTGAAAGAGTATACTTTGAATGAAGTTATAATGAACTTTTAGTGTCACAACTTTCCTAATCCTAGTTAAGCCAGGAATATACCTATATATTTCCAGTGTTTCACCACTATAATTAAAATATTAACACAATTATGTTATATCCAAAATCATATATACCACATAATTAGACAAATCTTGGTAAACATAAGCACACACCACAAATTTAAAATTACACAGTCTAAAGTTCAATACAAGAAATAAGCACAGGAAAATGTTCATATACACACAAGTGACAGAAACATCACAACAAAGTAAGGCAGAATTACAGTGATGCACACTTATTCTGTGCTAGTAATACACCAATACACCATTGTAGTTATATAGCTTATCCCACTCATCAGTTGTAACCACCTAGAGTTAAAAGTATTTTATAAAAGCTCAAGTTAATTATATTAACATTTGCTCAAAGCACGCTATC
>NW_013666536.1:89556-100901 GCF_000517525.1 Limulus polyphemus | reverse complement strand
TATCAATTCATGTGAATATGACTGAAAATTTTCACTTTTTCTGAAATAGTGGTGTCTATTTACTTGTGACCACACTGTGTACATAGATCAGAACTAAAGATCAACCCACAACATGGAAGTCACATGAAAGAAAAATTGTGCATATGCTATGCAACCCATTCTGCTCATATGAAAAAATTACTACACTGTGTGTACTATGCAAGATTTTTTTTTACTTCTGCCAAAGATGTTTGGAGTGCTGGAAGGATTAAATGATAATATGGCTATCCTGCTTATCTAAGTTTGAATAAAATCAAATAATTCATTAGTATTATTTAAAAAATAAAATATGGATAGTAATGAATCATTTAACCAAACATGCCTTAGGTTGATCCATTGAACTGACCATGTATTGGAGAAGGAATATTGACTATAATTCCAAATTTACTACTCGCATATAGACAAAATTAGGCAAACTTTCACAAATGCACAAGTCTGTTGTATGCAAAAAATCAGATGTGTTACAAACATATTTGTATTCAAGATATGTCTGTGAATTGCCAACATCAGTCTGATTCTGACAAATAGGAGTAAAAGGTGATGTATATGTGAAGAATAAATATACTTTTGTACATTGAACAGTTTGCAAATTGCATTTGCACAACCTCTAGAGTCTCCAAAATGCATATCTACAGTTTTTCAGTATTCCCGTTCATGGTATTAGGTATTTTCTCAAACATGAAATGTTGTGAAATCAGAAATGTAGGGTAAAATAAATAGTTGATAACAATGACAATGAATACATAATACCTTGTTGATTGGCACTTTGTAAAAGATTGTGATATGCACACTTTGATCCCCAAACATGCACATAGGATTAACAATATTAGAAGTCAAGGAAGAGATCACCCCTCATCCTCAATAAATTTAATCCACTGAAGTACTAAGTACATCCTTTAACTTTGAGGATTACATACCTATACAACTAATATTTTAACAAACCATGTACAAAAAATACATAAAAATTCATAAATTCCAATACAGAAATTATACATGTCTAGATCTTAAACTTATGTTAATGAAAATCATTCTGAAAAAACAATCATTCTTGTCTTTGCAACTGTATTTTGTTTCGAAGGGGCTAAAATGTGAAAATCATCTAGACCATTAGACACCATGCTTCAAAGTTAGAGGGCAGTACTTGGTGAGTTATGATTGTATTACATTAGCAAGCACTCAGTGTTCATGTATTAGCTCATTTTTGAATTATTATTTTTTTTACTTATTTTTCTATTAATATAAATCAGTCTTACGTTTGACAAATTGTGTGCATCAGGGGTACACTACTGGCTCAAATGTTGAATGAGGTTATGTAACATTACAAGGTTGGAAACCACTATTATAGACTGACAAAATACTAAAAATTAACTCTTATTCAGGAGTTTTGCTTAGTTTAATACTCTAGAAAAATGTTATATGCACATAGTCCAAGTAACATCATATCCTAAAAACATTAGTATCTTAACCTTCTGAAGGCAAACTGACTTAATCACCAAAAGAAAAGAACTAGTGAACAGACCTCTGCTGTCAAGTATTCAAGGATGGCCGCACTATAAACTGCAGCAGTGGCTCCTACACGTCCATGACTGGTTGTCCTGCTCTTAAGATGGCGGTGAATCCTACCAACTGGAAACTGGAAATTAATATATTAAGTTTCCAACAGGAAAATTCACTGCAGAAAATGGTAGAATAAGATTTAAAATATCACAAGCCTAATGCATAGATTGTTTCATTATTGCTTAGGAAAAAACAGAGGAATCACATCTAAACATCAACTTCACTATATCACTCTCCAGGGAGCCTAAGGGTATATGCTAAGATTTATGACAATCAGTCGAACAGTTTGGCAATTATAAGCAAAAACACGTACATATGGGCTTTTGTCACGTAATGTTTAAGATGAAATAATGTAACAATGTTAGTTACCAATGGCTATGCTCAACTGCTTTGTTACTTGTATTCTTAATATAAGAGGTTAATAGATCTCCTCTCTCAATTATGAATAAGCAGAAGAGTCCTGATGAAAACATCAGTGTAATAAATGTTAAAAAAACACATTAAAGTACTTGGATGTGTGTATCAATGTATTATTTATTACCAAACAATTCTGCTTCAGTTTTAGATTGAAGATCAGTTTGTGATACAGAAATTCAACATGCAAGTATTTTGGGTAAACTAATTTAATTTTCAAACAATCATCACTATTTCCATTTACAATTTTACTTTAAACACTGAAACAAAGATATAATACACATTCTTTGGGTAAACTAATATAATTTCCAAACAACCATCAGTATTACTAAGTTTATTTAAACACTGAAACAAAAATATTAACAAATCTAAAATCACAAAGAAACACTGCTTAAGTTTTGTAATTTAATTTAAAAATACAATGGTACTAGGTTACATTGAGCTAGACAATAATTCAGTAATGATAAGTTAGACATTCAGATTTTATTGACTTATTACATTTTGAGAGTTTCAGCCACAGCAGCTATCAACATCATACCTTACACTAAGTTACAACTTACAGTTAGTGTTACATTCTTAGATATGGTAGAATTTCGATAAAGGCAGCCCTTTCTACGACTTAACTGTTTTTGCCGTTTTCTGTCTGCACTGTTTAGTAATAAATACATTTATTACTGTAACTTAACAAATGTTTTCATTTTGATGCAATACAAAGTTAGACTAGTATAGACTCAAGTTTTTCCATTGGCATTGAATTTGAACTTGATCATGTTAAAAACGCGGCTGTTATCTATTGAGACGTTAAAACAGTACATTTCCTGTAAATATAGGCCTAGGCAGACTGTTTAAGTACGAAAACTTATGCCTATAAGTATAATTGAAACGGTTTTCTGTTTTTGACATTAAACTTTTTTTGGCTGATCCGAAACTAAAAAGTTAAAAGATTTTAATTCTCCTACCTGCAAACCTGCTCTTGCTGAACGAGAAACAGCTTTAGCTTTGGCTTTTCCAGAATCTTTTCCCGCTTTTCCTCCAGCCTACAGAATAAAGAAAAAAATAAATATATACCGTATTCGTTTATCACAATTTCACCGGTTTTGTGTTAAATACTGAAATATTTTTTTTAATTTAATGAATGAGCATGAAGTACAAGTTACCATGATTATTTGTTTAAAGCAGCTTTATCTCACTCACTACCAGATATGATTAACTCAACTGAAGTCTCGCCATTCGACAGCGACGCTTTTCAGCCATTCTGCAAATGATTATTAGATGACGTCATAGAAATAAATGATCTACATTAATTGCAGTATATAAAATAGAATAAAAATAATATTTTATTCTCTAACGAAAAAAAATATTTTACAGTTAGTAAAGAATAATAATTATATGTTCTATTATATAATGCAAAAAGATTGTAAGATTGGCTTCTGTATTTGTGTTAGGGTAAATACGTCATATAAAATCTGCAAAGTGCAATTCGTTTCGAAATACTTATTTAATGTTGTATATATATAATTACATAATAAGATTGTCGTAGTTTGTTTAAGTTATTTTGATATATCAGTAGACTTTGATACGTTAACTGTAATTTGTTTGGACCAGTTCGGATAACACTGAAGTAAAATTCACATTTTGATCTTTATAGGCAGAAAAGCCCTTGCCTCATTCGTTAGGTTAGTTACTAAGCTTTTACACAAGCTACATTGTTAATGTTAGTCTTACGACTCACAGTCACAGAGGAAAACGAAAATAGATTTGCTAAGTTACTATGTGTTGAACTATTGTGTATTTTGCTTTTAAAAAATAACAATAATATTTCTATTCATGGAAGGAAATAAAGATGAAAGTGAAAAGTGTATAGACTTAGCACTCAAATATCTTAAGGAAAAAAATATCGAAAAAGCTATCAGATATTTACAAAAAGCTGAAAGATTGTATCCTACTGAAAGAGCTAAAGGTGAGATGATTTGGGCTACCCTATACAAATTTTATGTTCAAAGTAATATTAGGTATTGCAAAAAAAAAAATAAAAAAATAAAGAATTAATGTAGATATTTAACAATGTGTCGTGTGATTTTGAACTGCAAGAAAAACATTCTCTAAAACCAATTTGAAAATCTTTTAAGTTTAACTTATGATAACCTTCTAAAAGGTTTTTAATTTTTTTATCAAATGATGTAACTGCCAGTATTATAAGAGTTAGTAGAGACTAGATTCAGGTGTTCAAGGTTACATGTTTGGACAGTCTTCCTGTAGCTATAAGTGGAGTGTTTATATGGTGGAATGAAGAAATTGTAGACCCAAAAATGAATGTGTTTAAATTTAGAAGCTTAATTGTATTTTTTTTTCAAAAAAATTCTTCTTCTAGTTATACTTAATACTTTAAAACAGTTTGTGTAATGATGTGGTGTACGCTGTTAATTTAATTTTTTATAAACTTATTTTGAAAATGTATTTGGATGTGAAGGGCTATACCTTTAAATTGATCTTGTTTTTTCAATAACTTCTTATCAAAACTACATAGACCACAACTAAAAATTAGTTTGGTAAACATTGTAGCCAATTGAATATACTGGTCTAACTAGCAGTATGCAGTATCATAAAACAGAAAATTATAATAAGTTGGATGCTTTAATTCATCATTTTAATACCGTTGCTGTTAATGATATTTTTGGCCATCATCCCAAAATAAATAATTAACATAACATACAGACAACAGGAACCAGTTGCTAGATGGAAACAAGATTGGGCAAGATGATGCCATTAATTGTGAGTTTGTTAAGAAAAAATTGGGGAGTTTAAAGAATGATAAGGCACCTGGACCAGATAATATTTCCCCTATGGTTTGAAGGAGGTTAAGGATTGGATACATGTAGCCATTGCTAATATTTTTTTTGTAAGTTCTAGAATAGTTGGCATGTACCAGAAGATTAGAAGTTGGCTAAGGTGATAAAAATTGTCCAGGTAATTATAGGCCTATTAGACTTACATCAGTGGTGGGAAAAGTTTTTGAAAGCCTGAGAAAATATAGCTTGCAAATACAATTAACAAAGTTTAAAATTTTGTTATATACTCAGCGTGGTTTCACTAGGAGAAAATCTTACCTTACTAATATTTTTATGATATTATTTGAAGAGGTTATTGTTTATGTTGGTGAGGGTAAGGGAGTGTATTTGATGTAGCTGAATTTTCAGAAAGCATATGACAAGGTGCCATATAAAAATCTTGTTGAAAAGTTATCGGTATGGGAGGAGTAGTTGGCTCATTAGATAGAAAAATGGCTGAATGGAAGAAAGCAAAGGGTTTTTGTAAATGGAGTTCAGTGATATGTGGGGTCTTAATGAAAGCCTTTGCTCTTTTTTATTTACATCATTGATATATATGAAAGAATGGTCAATGATATTAAGGTTTTGTGTGTTGTTGACTGTGAGGATTCTGCTGCTGCTTTACATAAGGATTTAGATACATTGTGAGTTAGACAAATGGCAGATGGCTATTGAGTATGATAAATGTTATGTATCATAATGTTATGTATCTGCTTGTTTGTTAATTTCCGGTAGAAATTCTTTCCGAGAAACTTCAGCGATACAAGTCCTTTCTTGGTTAAACCAGTTTATTCTTCCTCGATACAAACTTTCAACACACAGTTAGTACATTTCTCGTCACTTTAAACTTAACTACTTTTATAATACACACTATAAATCACAGCGATTCACAATCTCAAAAACACACACTAGCTCAAAACAGAATCGTAAATTACCCGGAACGCTCTTCTTTCATTCCCGCAGGCTTATATAATAACGAAGGGGCATCTTGAATACACGCAGGCCTCCCCGATCATTCATAATCATTCGAGAAATTTTTCACGTGCCACCAGCATCACGTGACTTCCGCTGTCATAACAATAATTTAAATTTTAGATATAATTTTGATTAAAGAAAAGGATATTAGCATTATGGTTAAACCATCCAAGCATTGTGCTGTTGCTAGTGGTAGAGCAAATAGGATTTTAGGTTGTATCTACAGAAATATTGAATATAAAGTTTAAAGAGGTTATAATTTTATTGAATAGGTCATTGGTTAGTCCACATTTGGAATATTTTGTTCACTCATGAGCTTTTCATCTTAAGAAGGACATTGACTTGTTGGAGAGAGTTCAGGCAAGGGATTCTAGGATTATATCTGGGATTGAATGGTTGTATCTTGTACAAGGACATGTTAAGATCTCTTGAAATTTTCTACTGAGAAAAATAAATTATAAGGAATCTGATTGAGGTGTTTAAGAATGTTAAGGGAATTGACAGTACTTATGTATTATCTGTTTTTTTGTACTTAATGGTAAGAATGGTGGGACTATGGAATACAGATATAGATTTTGGCAGAGTAGGAGTCATTTTGAGCTAAAACTCTATTGTTTTTCTAATAGGGTGGTTGGCTTTTTAAATGGGTTGCCTTGAAATGTGGTTGAGTTTAAGGGAAAGCTGGAAAAGCTTTTTTTTTAATGCTTACTTTAGTTTAATGAATGGGAAAGCTTAAATGGACTAACTGGTCTCTTGTCCATAAGCTGAATGCTTTATTATGTTATTTTGTCTCATCACATTCCACCCTCATGAAAAAAAATAAAACTTAATATTTATTTATCAAGAAATTACCAATTCTTGCAAAGTTTTGTCTTCAGTATTGCTAAGGGGGAATGCATTCTACAAGCCAATCACCATGATGAAAAATAAAACTGTCGTAACTGGAATCTAACCTGTCTTTTCCAAACCTGAACATTTTGTCCTCTAATCCTATTTTCTTGTGAATATAGTGCAAAGAAAGCAGAGGCCTTTATGCTATTTGTATCCCAGATAATCTGATAAATTATTAGAAGATCATCCTTTACCCTGTAAGCATAGTTATATTGCTTTGTCTCATAAACAAATTTATTAATATTATGAAAATAATCAAGTGATCAAAATTAGTGTTGGTGATTATTAATGTTTTTGATTATTCCAATGGTTGATTGATTAAAATTATGGTTAAGTTGATTTTCATGAAAATAATTAACTAATTGAAATTGGTTGTTCCAATTATTACTGTTTTTGGTCATTCCAACAATCGATTAATCAAAATTATGATTCAATTGTTATGAAAATAATCAACTAATCAAAACTAGGGTTTCTGATTATTTACTGTTTTTGGTTATTTTAACTATCCAAGTAATCAAAATATTGCTATTTTTGTTAAGCTCAAAGCTACATAATTGGGGAGGGGAGTGGGTACCTCATGATTTGAAGTCTCCTGTTCAATTCCCATTTCTACTAAACATGCTTGGCCTATCTTTGTTATTCCAGAGCTACTAAGGCTATCTGCTACTGTCACTAGTTTTTGAACTGCTGACTAGATGAAAGGCAACTGGCTGGCAGCACACACCATGAACTATGGCTACATAAGTGTTAAGTAAAGTGTAAATTTACTGTTTTTTTACATTGTGTTATATCTATAAATTATAATTGGGTAATCATATTCTTTAATGGTGTATGAACAGTAGCATATCTAGGGGAGGGGTCCATGGACTATGTACCTCCCCAACCTATTTATTCCTCAAATTAATAATTGTATTTTTTACTCTGTATAAGTAGCTATCGATATAGAGGCAGTCCATTTCTCAGGAATAAGTGTATTATTTCATGTTGTATAAACAGTTTTGAATCTAGATGAGCAAAAGCTCCTCTGCCCATTTTTTTAGAAACTAATAACTGTTATTTAATGTTGTATAAGCAGATGCATAGATGTTGGTTGTACTCACACATGTAGTGTGCTGGCATAAATGCAGTTCACCCCTTCAATTGGGATCCTTCGTCCTACCCCTGCAGTGAAGTCAGTTCCCAGTGGTTGAGTTTTGGATTATAGCTGAACCAATCAACACAAGTCCTTGCTCCACTTCTTCTTATGCTACCCATCAATGTCTTTATGCTGAGGATGTTACTGCATTTGGGGACATCTCTCTTGCTTCTGTTTGTCTGGAGTCTGGGTTCCCAGTTAGATATGTATATATATATATATATATCACTCTGCTCACATGCGCCCTGTTCACAGATCGGTGGAGGGTCGGCTGAAATTGAGGTGGAGATGGGATGATCCTCTTTCTTACCCTTGCATGGATGTTGGTTCCCGGTAGTTGTAGTTTTGGATGCAGTTGACTTGCCCTGTATGGGCTGTCATGCCCTAGCCACTCTACACCTTGGGGCACATCCCATAATTTACCCACATTCTGTTCATCACGGAGATTTTATTTATTATATGTTGTGGTTCAGATCACTGTCCACCTGCACAATTAACAAAAAACTTACTGCTAATAATGAGAGATAATACAGAAACTGTCAATGACTTTCTATAATCGATTAACAACAAAAATGTATGTGCTCCTAACAATTTTCCACCCAGATCTTCCACACTTTTTCAACATCTAGGCAAAGAGTATACCGGATACAGAAGTGGTGTGGTCTCCCATGTATAAACTTCTTATTAGAGGGTTCCCTTATTAGGGTTTCCTCGAACACTTTCGAAGGATGCTTCTACTTTCTCCCTTCCACTGATTCCTCCACCTATTCAGTTTGGGTTTCTATCTATGTAGTTGAGCGGAAATAAGGTACCTTGTCGGAATTTATAATTTTTCTATACTGGAAATGTATTTCCAACAGGTACTTATTTCCACTTACACTCACACTCCCGACTGTCAACAGGTGCTTAAGTTTCTACCTAAACTCGAAGTGATAGTTAAGTAGAATAGCAAATTGGAAGTCACATGGGTGTGTGGCACTTCTATTGGTGGAGATTTATTGCATGATAATTTGCATACAAGAATCAGTTAAACCTTGTGAATCGAGGGGTGCGTGGGAATGAAAGGCTTGTGGCATGCAAAAACATTTTTGCAAATAGAGGGCAGCACTGAATGAGAATAGCTATGTATTTGAGTGGAAGTAAGGTACTTTGTCAGATTTTACTTATTAGACAAACTGGTACTTGGCAAAGTAAAAAAACAAGTATTTTTTATATTCTTCAAGTACCTAGATTTAAAGTCAAACAACATAAAATCTGAATAACATCAATTTATTTTGTAAAATAAAACTTTGGATAGTTCTAACATTATCTTCAAAGTTTGAAAACCATTATGGAATGAATAGGAATAAAACTAGAAAATCTATTCAGATAATATTGTGTTAATAAGTGACAATGTTTAACTTCTCCACACTAACTGCAGTAATGTTTGATTTTTACAATAATGGTATGATATCAGTTAACTATATAAAAAATAGCTGTTTAATATTGCAAACAAATTTTCAGTATTTTTTATAATGAAAGAAGATACTTCCATTATAGTAATATGGTATCTTGGATTAATCAGTGTTGACCATTTAGTCCTAAAATAACCTAAATGAGTCTGTTAAAATAAGATTTATATGTTTTGTAAATGATTAGTTCAGTCAGGTTATAATCCAGCACTTTCAATAGCTATGTATGTGAATGGAAGCATGTCAGAAATACATTTTCAGTATAGGAAAATTATAGCTTTCCTTAGTTGGCTACAAAGCATTCAAGTGACCATATAGTAATAGATAAAACACTTAATGCCCCAACAATATTGTCATGAACATGTGAAACAGTGCTTAACTGTCTGGATTAGTATGCTTGGAAATGTGTACACAGTACTTTTGCACTAATAACTGAATAAATCTTTCATTGTTTCTAAAGGTTAAACAATGCAGTTGCATTGCCTGTAAGATACATTTTCATGTACAAAGCTTAGGATTAAAAAGTAAATTATATATATTACTGTGCCTAAAGTCTGAAGACAAGATTTTCTCTAGCTTTTCATACTCTTTAGCCATTTGAAAAACATTTTTGAGAGACAAATTTTAAAGTCAATTTTATATGTTTACAATATTTCAACAATTTTAACTCAAACATTTTAGAATCAATTTTTGTCATTTTCTGACTTTTATTTAGTATAATTCATGAAGAAAAATGTAAACAAAATTATTATTTTCATATGTGATGAGATTTGCCTGTAAACAACCCACTTGTAGATTTTTTTTAGAATTTTTTCTGACCATCCCAAAGAATAACTTTATTTTTTCTAAGAAACTGTCATGTCATGAGAATATATGTTATCCATTTCTTGATTTTCAACTGTTTCCCTGAGTTTTTGTTCAGGCCTTTATTGAAATCTTGTTATGGTCCCACATCAAATGGTTTTATCCCTAAGCTTAAAGTACATGGCTTCGTGGTGTGATAATTTAACAATGAAATACAGCTTTTAAAGCAGCAAGAAACTCGTATTACTTTGATCCATCTCAAGGGATGATGCTCACACTTGTACAAAGTGATATGAGTTAGGGGTTCTAGAAACACTGCTTACTTCTCCACAGAATTTATAACTATTACCATTTTCCGATAAGGTACAAGATTAGCTTTTCTCGTTTTGTGGTGCCCTTTTCAGAAATGCATGCCACAAGCCTTCATCATCCCTCTGTTGGAATCCAAAGTTCCAACATGTCTCCTGCAAAAAATCATGCATCACCCCTCCACCAATAGGAGAGCACTACTATAGTTAGGACGCATGCGATTCCTACGTGCCACTACTGAACTATCACTTCATTTTTGGCAGCTGTCGAGTTCAGACGTTTTTCTTAACGTTTATGTTTTCTTAACTTCATTTACTACACTTCACAGTTGTGAAGTTAATATTTTTATTAAAACATTACTTCCTCATGTCCGCTCTGTTGTTTAACATATTCATGCCATGGGGTTGCATTTTCATGTTTATATGGACAACTGGCTTCTTCTTGTTTATTTCGAACAGGAATAGGCCTGTCACACTTATCAGCTCCTGGCTGTAGCTGCACGGGTCAAATAGGGGAAGTCGTTCTTGTGTTCTACCCAATACCTTATCCATTTGGATGTTTTGTACAACACCCATCTCAGTCGGGACCAACTTTCTCTGGCTCCATTCTATGGAACGAGTCGTTTGGAAAGCCCTGCCTGTTCCCTCACTTACAGCTCACAATATTCTATTGCTTTTGAGGATGTGGTCCTCCATAGCCCCTCTCATACCCCTAGGCAGGGTCTATATGTGGTTTCTTCAATGGGTCCTTCATGATCAGTGGAACCTTGCTGTTGGATCATTTTCTTTCTCTTATTTTACTTATTTTACTTATTCTAGTCTTAAATAACTGAAAAAGATCCATACTTTTAAATATAGTTACTTTTATAATAATAAATAAAGAATAAATATGAAAAACAAGAAGTAAAGTACTTACCCAATCTTCTTTTTCTTACCCTCGATT
>NW_013666536.1:81105-88995 GCF_000517525.1 Limulus polyphemus | reverse complement strand
AAAACAAGAAATAAAGTACTTACCCAATCTTCTTTTTTTCTTGCTCTTGGGTTTTTGAAGAGAGTTAACCCTAAATTGTTATACTATCAATAGTAATGAACTTAATAATTTTTATTTAATAAAATAATGCACCAAAGAATATAGACTAATAACATGCAAAAAGTAGACAAATTCACTTACCTCTCAAAATTTTCCTGGCTTTCTAATTATGCAACAAGAGCTGTTACAAATTCATCCAAGCTAGTCATTAACTTTCCAACAGGAACGTTGCTCGTACTTTGAATGAAATTGACATTTAACGGTTCAGAACATAATGTTATACAGTACGTCATTTGATAGATGACTTTCTATTGGTTATAGATAACATATAATGAAATGTAAGAGAGAACTATCAAGGAATTGTGAAAGAGAGGATGTGACAGGTGGGTGTGGCAGGAGAGGTCTGATTTTCTATTTGATAGATCTGTAACCAAACAAAATTGAAGGTTATAAAAATTATGGTTTGTTTGAGCAATAACGATTTTATACCAAGTATTTTATGTTTAATTTCGTGCATTTACGAGGGGTGATGGATAAATAGGGATGATGACATGCTGAGACAAAATGCGTCACATGGGGTCATACTAGTGGAAATTCAGGATTTTTAAAAATATTTCTTTGTAGAATTAAGAACTTAAAACTTGTATACTATTAAAATACAAGGTTTTAGTGTCTTACATTCAAAATTTTATTAAACTACTTTTTGTTTATGTTATACCAATTAGAATAGCATAAAATCTTAGCTAATAATCCATGTCATGCACAGTGAAGGGTACCCGGGCTGATAGGGTTAATTTGTGCTCCATCCCATGCCATCCGTTCTCCATCTTCATGCCTAGCTTTTGTTAGGTCCTTGGCAAGGAGTTCCAGTTTCTCTCGCAGAGTAGCTTCACATTTAGCCTGTTCCATTCACCCTTCTTTTTTTGCCATCTATCAATGCAAGTGGAGCGTTTATTGCTCCTGGGCATTGACTTGGAGTTTCTGGGCTTCTCACCCAATGGTTGCCTGTATCTCCAAGTTTCTCACATGGCTCAATTTCGGGGTTTTGGATGGTGTTATCCTATACCTTCTGTTCTTCCCTTTTCCTCGGGGTTTTTGCTTCCTCTGTCCTTTCCATGCTGATCCATTCCTTCTGGCTTTGTTGACCACTGAGGCATCTATTGTTCCTGGACTGGAGCATTAATGTGGCCAATTATGCCCTCACTTACCTCTGTTTGAAGCTCTGTCTGTGTGTTCTCTGTTTCATCTCTCTTTGAAGGAGTATTTCTTCCTCCTCCTGGCCTGCGAGCATCATAGGTCAGATATTTTTGTTCTCTACGTATCACACCTCTTACCTTATCCTTTATCCGGATCATGCTTTATTTCCTAAGACCTCTGCGTCTTGAGAAGGTCAGTCCTCCTTTTCCCCTATCTGCCTATCCTCTGTATCTCATCTCTACTCTCGTCATGATCTGGACAGACTCCTCTGTCCTGTCCATGCTCTCTGTTGTTATATTGTTTGCATGGATTCCTTCCGAGGTCCTCCTTCCCACCTTTTTATCCCTTAGCAATCTTCCTCTTCCCGTGATCTTTCCCTGGTTACCCTGACCAATTGGTTTTGGCATTTGATTTAGTTGGCCTATTCCTCCTTGTCTTCTTCCCAGTGTGATCACTTTACGTTTCCTCACATCAAATCCGTCACCTTACCTTCTCACTTGCCTCTCGTCTTTGTCGGTCATTGGAGGAGATTCTACGATTGAGCAGGTGGATGACTCTGCAAATGTTCCTCTCCCACTACCTACACCACATCGCTGTTTCTGCTTCCTTGTGGTATTGCCTGCTGCCTGTGGCTATTTTACAGACTTCGGAGCAGCTGTGATATGAGGTAAGTCCTTACTAATGCTTTCTTTTTTTTTAGGGGCCCTTGCTTCAGTCTCACTTTGGATCCCGCTCTCTGGTGGCGAGTGGTGCCTGACCAGGTATTCTGTCTGTACTTGGAATGGGATCCACTTAGATGGCTATAACCATTTGCAGGCATCTTGCTATCAAATCTGCGCTGTCAGCCATGTTGATTTTTATACATTTTCCATGGCTATGTTCACTCATCCTTGATATGGGGTGTTTCACAAGATCACTAGAATGTAAATTCCTCGTGATAATTGTGTCATAATATGCCCGTCACAAACCATACCACCCATGGACAGCATGGGTGTAGCAGAAGGGGATTGCTGCCCATCCTTGCTATGCCTAGATTGTATAAATCGATGTGGTCTGCTTTTAAAAATAGGATTTCGTGATTACCCATTGCATTGTCTCAGGTTTTGCAGTCCCTCTGGACTCTCCACTGTACATTTTCCCCTTTCTTCCAGTGGGGTATGGGAGTCCTTACCACTTACCAGTTCCGAGCTGCTGGGTTGGTTGTCCCTGGAGGCAACCTGCTGGATAGGTTCCACAAAGATGGCTATAACCATTTAGTTCAGAGTAGGGTGGTGGTATTCTGCCAGTGTAGAGGCAGTTACAAGATCCTCTGGATGAGTAACTAATTCCCAGAGTTGAGACACCCAAATGCAGTTCATCCCATTAATTGGGTGCCCTCCTCCTACCCTCATGTGGATGTTTGTACCCAGCGAGTGAGGTTTTAGAGATCAAATAAACCAATCACATATGCCCTCATACAAGTTTCAGGTTGTCCATCTTCCCCTTTTGACTTCTATGTTGTGAGTCCCAGAAGGGCTACTTGGCCTTTTTTCACTTCTGTCCTGGGTTTTCCCTTGTTGGGTGATGAGGTTTTTACCAGCCTGGGGTCATTTTGGGCTGGTTTCATGGTTACAGAGGTTGAGTGCATGTGATGGACTTCCCTAAGATTTCAGATAACACATTCCCAGATCCTTGGCGTAAGGCTACCCTGTGGGTTCCTGGAGTCAAATGTTAGGTTACCTCTTGACTCCGGGACTTGAGGTGAAGACGGTATGATCCTCATCCTACCCTCACGCGGATGTTGGTATGCACGAGTAAGGTTTTGGATGTAGTTGACTTACCGAGTACAGCCCGTCAAGCCCTAGCCACTTTATACCATATCCTCAGTTGCCAACTTTCCACCGTAAGAATAAGTGATTATGATTTCTGTTTAAGATCACATTGCTAAACTATCCTCTCTCACGTGGATGTGCTCCCTTCATGTTCCGCCATGTCTGGTCCTCCTAATCATGTTAATGTTCCTGGCAAAGAGATACCTGGCTCAGATGTGGTGCAGTGCCCCTCCTCAAATCATCTGATCTGTTCCTCTCATTTTGGGGGTGTCTTCCAGATGCTTCTGGGGGATACGCCTGTGCTTCCCTCGCACCAGTCCCTCCTCCATTTCAATGTGGGATTCAAACTAATCTTGTGAGTGGAGGGAGATTACCTTATCGGAAGCTACAATTTTCTTAAATAAAAATGTATTTCTGATAGGTAATTCCCTCCACTCACACTTCCCACCCGTCATCCTCACAATCTTCCGGTGCTCGCGTCTTCTGCCAAACTTTGAAGGGAGAGTTCGGTAGTGGTGTGTAGAGGGAGTCGCATGCATCATATGATAGTAGTGCTCTCCTATTGGTGGAGAGGTGATGCATGATAATTTGCATGAGAGACGTGTTGGAACTTTGGATTCCAACAGAGGGATGATGAAGGCTTGTGGCATGCACTTATGAAAAAGTTTGCATACAGAGGGTAGCACAAAATGAGAAAACTTAATCTTGTGAGAACAGGGAAGTACCTATCGTAAATACATTTTCATTTAGGAAAATTATAACTTTCAAAGCAGCTGACATCTTTTCTTGCTATGGGATTCTTAAGTCTATTGTAACTTCTTCCACTTTGACTGGTTGGGTTAAACAGTTTTTTTAACTAATTTATTCTTCTGGGTTATAACACTTTTCATCTTTTTTATGTCTCCTCTGACCAAGTTCATCATCTCACAGCTTCTCTTGCCTCTAGTTGTCAATGTCTGCTTGATGAGATCTTGTAGGCAGGGATGTGTATGACTCCTGTCACCTTTATGTCACGTACATTTCACCACATTGTGGTTTCATCTACCTCAGGTTTTCATCTTCCCCTGGTTGCCATTCTTCATTCTTCTCAGAAATTCTAAAAAGGTAAGTTGTTAATTATTTCTTTTTTTTTGTTGTTCCCACAACCACATTATTATTTCTGTATATCTGTGTTATGGAAGAGATGGAACTCTTTCCCCCTCTTGAAATACACATCAAATAGCGGATACAGGAGAGTGTTCAGCCCATCTGTCCCTTCTCATTGCCCAGCATTGAGATTGTATGTTCTGCAAAACTGTTTTAACAGATTATATATATTTTACTTTCCAGGCTATATTTCACACCTAGCTAGTGTTTGCTATCCCTATTTACAGTAACTCATTGCACAGTATATCAGTGGGAGACATTATTCAATATAATTACAGTGGTATGAGCCTGAGTGAATACACCCTTCCATTTGAAGTCGGGTTGGGGTACTTAGAAGTGTAGTACAATTCACCCTTTACACTGTTAAACAGAACATTTCTGGTGGTTATGTCAATCAGATGAGTTTTATGTTCCTCTCTGGATGCAGTTCTATGATGAGTTCTTTCTGCACCTGCTTATTCTAGTAATTATTTCACATAATTTAGACTTATAGCCTCCATTTTTCTTGTTTTACTGAGATATAAAACAGAAAGCCAAACCTACTATCCAAATCATCTTGTTATATCCCACCTTTCAAAAAATCTCAATAATTCTCACTGACATTTGCTATTGAATTATTTACAAACCAAGAGAAAGAGAAAATTTTAATTTTCTGAATTTCTTATAAGGCTAGCTTGTTTTGTTGAATTATTCAGCATACAGTTTCATTCTTTGCTACCACCAATGACCTTGATTAGCCAACAGAATTGTTTTAACTTGTTTATAGCTTAATTAGAAAGCCAGTTAAATTATAATTTTTATAGAACATTGCATTCTTTATAGTTTTAAATGTTTTCTGTTCTAAAGTGCATATTTGAAATGAATAAATATTTAGAAAAGTACTTACAACAACCCTACCAAAAAGTAGGGTGATCTTTTATTGATATTTCAAGAGCAAAAATAAAAAAGAGAAAACCTACAAATATGTTCTAAGTTTCTTGTTTTTTTATGTATATTTTTGTGATAAAAGTAAATAAGATGTAAAAATTAGACATTTATTGTTTTTTTATTGTAATAGAAGTACATAAAATGTAAAAATTAGAATCTTATTAGGTGAGATAAGAAAACTTAATTGGAACAACAAAATGAATAAAACATTTCTTTGTGTGTTAGTTGTGTGAGCTGCTCCTGCACGATGTAATTTATTACTTTGTTTACCATAACTTGCTCTATGTCAGGTAAAGAAAATGTTAACATTTCTCCCCTATAAATGTTATTTGGAATAATTATTGATGTATGCAGGTTTGGATTTTGGTTATACCACAGTTTAATATTTTTTGTGTGTATTTGGGCTGTAAATCAGATTTCTCTTTGCCTTTGTACTCTGTGGATGAGTGCAGGAAAGCCTCTTATCTCAGCATCCGATAAGAGTAAAAGAAAATCTGTAAGCTAGCTAGTAAGTATCAAGACATACACAATTACTGTGAATTAAGAATTGTTTATTTGTTCATTTGTGTGTTGTTGTTTTTTTACTACTGCCTGAGTTCAAAATTATTCTCTGCAGTACATTTACTGAATGCATTTGGCAAATACTTTTGAACTTACCTGTTGAACATCAGTGTATCTAAATATCACATGAACAGTTTTTCACATTGGACCATAGAAAGTTGTGCTGTTTGTATACAAGTCTGAGAGCAGTCCTTAGGTCATGTGTTTATAAATATTAGAAGTTTACTGTGATGCTTAGTTGTGCATTTTAAGTAAGTTTTCATAGATTTTTAGAACATATTGTGCTTTATGTACTAATAACAATTTAATGTAAGCTATTTTTCATTGTGTTAGATTTACTGAAAAAAATGAATGAATGTACAAGTTCCAATAACAATAACAAAGACTGTCAAGCTGAAACCCATGGAAGTCCTTCACTCAAGAGACGGAAAGCTTCAAACTCAAGGGTTTCAGAAGAGAATCACAAAGAGGAAACTAAAGTAGAATATACTAAAGAACAAGTAGAAGCAGTTCAAAGGTTTGTTTGATACTTGAACACATCAGAAAAATTGCTGTTAATTTCATGTTTGAATTATTTCAGTCTTTCTTTTTACTTTTATTGGAAATACTGCTTGTATCATGGGTTTGTTTTTCTATTATTCAATGAAGTTGGAAGATTTGTCTAGTTTTGAGACTAATTAATCCTACAACGTATTTCTTTAATTACTGATGTTTTTATTGAATTAACCCACCATTACTATTAATGACTTCTATAAATGTGTAGTATTCTCAGGTGAAGTGAATTGCCTTAAAAGTAAATGAGTAGATTTGTCAGAAAATATTTTGTTGGAGTAAATCTGAGTTCTCTGACTTTTGATTGAGTATTTACATAGAAAGAGAATGAACACAGAAAGAAACAAGTGTAATAGTCTTTATTTGATACACAAAACAATCAAAATGAGTGGATTTATCAAGGATGGTACCTTTACTGATGCTTCCAGAGACCTCTATGAGAATAATAATAACCTTTTGAACTGTGTAGAGAAATATGTTCCAGTCTGAGGAAGCATTTTATACATGGACTGTAATGATATTCTTTCCAAGGGTGTATGCAGCACTTACTTCACTGTTGGTTATCGAAAATAAAGGAGGTTGTTACCTTGAGATGTCACCTGACCTGCCAATGGAATATATATCTCTGTCTACTGCTACATGTAGTGTTTAACTTTAAAAGAGATCTTTCCCGCAAGAAGGCACATATGATATTCTAAGTGAATGACCCAGTTCAGTAGGTAATTAGAGTGAATGGAACTTACCAATGTCCATGACCAGTGTTCTGTAGTTAAAACTACATACTCTTTTATGTAGAAAAATAATGTGGAACAAGTAGGTATAAAACGTGCTGTATTCCTGCATACTACAAGCGAAGAATAAGATGACAACAGGCTTTCTGACTAGTTTGATAGTTTCAAAGAAACGTTTTATTATAAAGTTTCTGTAATGTTGCATACTTTCTTTTGAATAAAGAAAATTAAATCATTAAAAACCTTTCTGTGGTTATTTTTAGTAGTTATATTCTACTATATCAATTTCTGTGGACATAAATATACTACTACAAATAGTTTCTAATAACAAGAAAACCTTGGTAAAATATGATTGGTTTCCCATTCAAGCTTTCTGAAAATTTTCAACATTTCTTTCTTTTATCAATGTTTTGATTAATTGAACTAAGATTATATTTTTAGGACTTTATTTAAACATTTGGAGATAAATAAATGTTAAAAACTTTATTCCTGTAAGTGATCAGAAATAGGAACATTGAAACTTTTCATAGCCATTCTGATGTTTCACATAATTTTTATATCAAGATTGTATGAGAAAAATATATTTGGTTGTATAAATTGGTGTGCATTAGTAATTTATGACTTATATTTAAATACATAGTTTTTTTTCAAAAATTCTAGTTGCTAAGAGTATTTTGATTTTAGTTTGCATACGTTTGACTAGATGCAATAGACTGATACTTATAAAGTTTATGATGGTACAGTGTGTATGTGTGTGTGTATATCATTTCTATTAAATGTAATACTGTATATAACTGATACATAGTGTAACTAACATTTAAATTGAAAGTGAATTGTACCAACCTTTAACTTTTTTTAATTTTTAGGAATTAAACATTATATATACACACACACACATACGTACATATACAAGAGGAAAATAAGCA
>NW_013666536.1:23406-81084 GCF_000517525.1 Limulus polyphemus | reverse complement strand
TAGTATATAACTAGATATATATAGTATAACATTAATTATAAGTAGATATACACTAACTTTTTAATTTTTAAGTTATTAATACTATATATATATATATATATATATATATATATATACACACACACATACATACATATACAAGAGGAAAATAGCAGAGTTAGGGTAAAGGTGTCTGGTGGAGATTGAAAATGAGATTGCTGGACTTACGAGGGTGCACAATAATAAAAACAAAGTTGAGACTAAAACAGATTTGGTTAGCATTCAACCTCTGGGTACTAATATGTTATAGATTTGCCTCTTTGACTTCTTTCAATGAGTGTTAAGATGATCAGTGTGTTTATATAGTGGAGAACTCTTCTTATGTATAAAGATAGTTATTTGTAATGAGGAGCACAGAAAGAGTAGCACTAGAATTTGTTTGCCAAGTGTTGAAGCACAGGATGTTAGAGTGCATGTAGAAGTGAATAGTGTTTGGAATTGTAAATCAGAAAACTATGAATAACTCCTTCAGAGGTTTAGGAATAGAAATAGATGTGTGGCCCTTTTGGGAATACTTCCTCGGATTAGACATGTTAAAGATTTAGCAGAATCCAAGGCTTAAACAAAAGGTATGGCTGATTGGACATGGAGGAGAATTTTTCAGGGTGAATTATATCATAGAGCTGGCTCCATTTAAACTGGTTTGTTAGTAGGAAGTTTGGGGAAGCTTTCAATGAATTAATTAAAGATAGTTTAATGTCAACTTGCCTAGTGGTGAGGGAGCTTGGGAAACTGGGAATAAACAAATTTATTAGATAACTAGGGCAGCAAGGAATTTGGAATCAGGAGATTGAGGTCCTAACAAGTTAAAGATAAACATAGAAGATTCAAGAATAAGCTTATTTGGTATTTTTCTAATATTAAGAGTAATAGAAATATAATGGATGAGTTCAGGACCCTAGTTGAAATGGAAGACAATGATATAATGGAAATGACTTAAACTTATTTGGATTTAGAGAACACTTGGTAATAAGAATTATTTTAAAATTTCAGGTTATAAGTTGTTTAATGGTCTTAAGACTTTTTCAAAAAAGGGATGAGATGGCTCGTTATGTAAGGGATGAACTGTATCTTCTTGGAATTATAGACATAAAGAAATTGTAGTCAAGAAGTTGAATCTGTATGGGTTATAATCAGGGGTTTCAAGCTTAGAAAGTTTTTAATTGGCAGCTGTTATAGGACACCTGATCAGACAAGATGGTGTCAATGAGAATTTAAATGTAATAAGAGCAGAGTTGTTACTAATAATATTAATCCAATAATTAAGGAAGACTTTTAATTTTAGGTACATTAATGAGGGGCATGGAGTAAAGTAGTGAGGAGTAGAGATTTCTTAGTGATTAATTATGTTTTTCTATACCATATGGTCAGAGAGCCAACCAGGAATAGGAAGCAATTTTAAATTTATTGTTAACCACTAATGAGGTTATGGTTGTAAAATATGAAGTGCAGGATCATTTTGGGAAAAGTGATCATTGCATAAGGCCAACAAAAAAAAATTTATAGTTCTGATTACATCCATTTCAAAATTAGGGGGGGTTAAGTAGGGACTTTTTTAAGTTTCTAGCCATTTCTGAAACATTTCACTTTATTGAAACGGAACAACAATAATATAAAACAGCACAATTCATCTTTTTTGTTTGTTTGTATTTAAGCACCAAACTATACAATGGGCTATTTGCACTGTGCCCATCATGCTTATTGAGCCCTGATTTTTAGGATATGAGCCCTCAAGCTTACCACTTAGCCTTGGGAGGGGCACAATGTACCTACAAAGAAACCATCTTGACATGTGAGTGATCTACTAGAGAAGTGCTGATACAAAGAAAATATGACATGATATTTAGTTAGAGATATATCATGTTACAACAACTAATGAGAAAAAAAAACCTGTAATATCATATAGTGCCTGGTAACAGCATGAGAGGGGGGGGAAGCTGTGCTATCATTATAATGAAAAAGGTTAAAGTACATGTTGGTACAATAGTTCAAAGTTGTAGACTGGTGTGGTTAAATCATACTCTTAAAACTGAAAAACTTGTTAAGTGAAAGAAACCTAGTTAAAGGTTCCTAAGCAATCAACTGTTAACTTTGTTTGCCTACAGGAAACCAAATCCATTTAAACTGATCACACTGTGAGTAAAGCTTGAATATAACAGTAGCACCCAATTACTAAAGGTTATTCATGTTTGTTGAAGGGGTGGTGGTGCTTACTTGTGTGAAAAAAAAATCCATCCCATATTTTTGATTAATATTCAAGCATAATGTTCTTTAATGAATGTTTAATCATACATAATTTTATAACTTTGCATAAAAATCATAAGTAGGCACACAGTTTTACCACAATGCAAAAATATCTTATCAAAAACAAAGGATAAACCTATAATTTGTGTCACTGTAATATCATCATATCAGGATAATGGTAAATCACTGTGACCTATCACTAAAATTATTTAGGGTTGGTGCCATTTCATTGTGGTTAGTGGGATAATTGCAACCAAAATGATATTTTTCATAACAAAGTAGGTTGGATGTGAATAAAAGTTTCTTAATTTTCAAAAAGTTAATTTTGAGGCAAGATTTATCATCGGTGAATGGACCTTATTTGTGTGTTGTGCGATGTCACGTGACAATAGAAAGTAAGCTGCTTTCTGTGGTTGCTCAATATTGGCAGGAGCTTTGAAATAAAGAAATCATACTTCTAGTGTAATACTTAATTTGCTGATCTGTGCTTAAGATAGTAAATATTTAATGTTCTTTATTTTAATTGTATATTACACTAGCATTCAAACACTTAACTGAAGAAAAAATGCAAGATTATTGCACAGCCCCTAAGTGCAACAACTCTTTGAATAAAGTAAGTATTCTGGAAAGTGTTAATAAGATTGTGTTATTACTTATTTTAACATTTAAGAATGTAAATGTTCATGTGTTAAAGAGAAAACTAAGTTATAATTGACCTTTTGTAAACATTGAGTGTTGCTGTCCTATTTGCAAAATATAAATGAAGCAAAACTTAAAAATTACTGTACATGTATAATTTTGACTGCTAATAAACAGGTGATAACTTTGTCTCAGGTGATAAACTAATAGTATTATAACAGTATGTCCTTTCAGTTTTCCAAAGTTCAGTATGCATGCAACTTACAAAATGCTTTGTTTTGATATCACTGTCCATCCAAGAAAATCTGCAATATATTATGTTTCTGTTAACTATTATATTTGATTGTCTTGTTCTTTGCTCTAAGAAATTGCATTACAACCAGGTTTGCTTGCATTTTTTTTCTCCAATTTATATATATATATATATGTCAGTGACAGGTACAGAAGGAAACAGAAAATAGCACTGGTATTTATATTCCTTTCTTTTTTTCAGAGAGACACTTCAATTTCTTTCCAAAGAATCATCACAGGTTATGCTTGGAACACTTTAAGGAAACAAATTGAATTATCAATTTTGGAAGAAAGACACTCAAGTCAGATGCAACTCCTACTGTCCTAAGTTCAAGTCAAAGACAGTTACTAGTAAGGAATTCTCTTGATGCCAAGAAACAAATACGAAGTATATCCATTGTGCAACACAAAGAGAAGAATTAGTTTTCGGTACAGTTTTCAAAAAAGTAAATGAGCAGGCAGCTACCATTATTTCATTGAAGAAGGAATTATTATTTTTGAAATTTTCTGTTCATTCATTGATAGTGATGTCGAATATTATCGATATTATACAGGATTTCCTTCTTACAGAACATTTCTTGAGTTCATAAACTTGGTGGGTATACCATACAATAAACCTGAATGACTTAAGATGGTCATGGAAGACAAAGTTTTTACTTTGTTTGTGAGGTTATGATTGGTATTGCATGAATATGATCTTTCCAGAAGATTTAATATCAATCAGCCATCCTTATCAAAGATCTTTATAACCTGATCATATATGTACAACTAAAATCAACAAATATGTGGCCAAGTAAAGAAATGGTAGTTAGAAACATGCCAAAAACATTTGTGACTATCTTCTCACAATGCAGAATCACTCTAAACTGTAAAGAACTATCATACCACTGCTCAGCAACAAAAATGGTTAACTTATAAAAATATTAAATACATTGAAAGCCCTAATAAGAATTACTCCAAATAGAGGATACATTTCTGATAAAGCCTTATTTTGAAGGGCCTCACTGCAAATGAAACAAGATGATGGTGATGTAATTCTTGCAAATGGGTATTTTCTATTGTTGATGATGAATTATCCAGAAAAAAATAAAAGTTATTACTCTGCCATTCATACTCAAAACTTCTCAACTACAATCACTTGAAGTCAAGAAACTAGAAAAATATTCTAGAGTCTATTTTGAGCAATTGGAAGAGCAAAAAATTTCCAACCCTTCAATAAAGAACTTATGGTAGTTGGTATAAGATCTGCAAACAAATTATTGTATTCGTTTCATTTCTTTGTAATATGGGACCCCTTTTGGTAATTATTTTTAATTTAGTTTTTGTTTTCTGAATACTACACATTTGTGTTTAACACATGTCCATATTGTTAACAAATTTTAAAATCTATGAAAGGAATTTTAATGGTTGAAAATATATTTGGATTGCTTATTAATGCATAAATAAATATATGCTTATTTAAATCTGCAATAGCAATATTTAATTTCAAATATGAGGAGAACTAATATCAGTAAAACACCAACATAAAAAACAAAACGGTTAATGTAAATGTCATATTTTCATTTAGTTATGCAAAAGTTTTCAGGTATCACCAAAAATCATAATCACTAATCTATGGGAATTTTTTTCTGAACAGATTTCTCAAAAGATTAAGCCAATTCAAAGGAGAAAAAAAAGCTACATTTTTTTCATATAAATGTAAGACCGTCTTACACATTCAGGCAAGAAAAATGTAAAGTAATGATACTCAATCAACTGGGATAAAACAAATTTTAATAAAAACAAAGGTTTTGTATGATCTGCTGAAACTATTAATATTTATGAGTATATAGATTATTACAATTTGGCCCTGAATCTGAAAATAATAAGGGTGTGTGTTTTTTTCAAATGTAATTCATTACGTATTTTCTAAATAGATGCATCTTTTACTGCTTATCATTTTTCTGCAGTAACTTTTAATAACACTTCGCTTTCCACCAAAATACACGTATTATTTATATAATTAGTCCATTAGGTGAAAAATGTACATAGGGGATACTTGGGTTTAAAACGAATCTATAGCTTGAAACCTGTGTTAATTACACCAAGATTGACAAGCTGTTTAGTTTTAATCTTACAAATTTTTCATATTGAATTTCTTGTCTCACTGCAGGTGCATGTATTAGATTTTTAGGATTCTGTGTTGCTTTTGCCAGGTTATGTGGATTTTATAGTTTTATCAGTATCTTGGAATACCCAAATGAAGATGCTGTCAACCTGAATTTGCAGGTAATATATCAGTCATTTTGCAGACACTGCTCTCGTATTCAAATTTTAGTGTTTCCTGCTTCTTGTAATTATGATGATATACTTGTGGTGGAATATTAACAAATCATACTCCAAGTGTTCTAGTTAAATACTATTTCTCAATGCATTCCCTGGAGGAATCTTGTTTGGCAGTTTATCTTTTTGATTATAAAGGAAGTGACTGAAACAACTTTCTTTAGATAAAGACTGCAAGTAGTGTAATAACTCTGATTTGGAGATGGCTACTGGATTATTTTTAGATGCATTCCAAAATTTGTTCTCTTTTTCCAACAATTATTTCTTCAGACATTGCTGGTATTACAGTATGTGCTGATGGCTGGTACCATTTCTGCAATTTTTCTGTTCATTTCAAAATGATCTTCAGTGGGATGATGTAAAACACCAATATACACAGGACATGATCATTCCCCAAAACAAATTTTACTGTTTCAGTTAACAGCAAACATTGCCACTTAAGAAACTCCTTTTTTTACTATTTGTGTTCAGCAATAGCAGGAATAAATATCAAATTAGTTTTTGATGCATGGCAGATATTGCTTATATTCTATTCAAATATAGTTTTTATGACTGTTTCAAAACTACTTTATAATTAGCAAAAATACTAATTAACAGTTTTTTGGGTATGAATTAGAACATTGGCTTTTGTTTATTACACCTAACCTCAAATGGAAACTGCAAGTTTCTTTTTTATTTCTGAACAACGATTTAAGTTTCTATAACACAGACACTGCAAAATACCTAAACTACATTGAAGTGCTTTACTTTATCCTAAGTAATATATAACCTGAATCCATATTAACAGTTAGTTATACATATATCAATAAAGCATATAATGCATTACTGGAATTATACTTTTGACTTAGCTAGAAACTCTGATAAGAAATATTTTTGACTTGTTATGTAAAACCAAATATAAAATTCAAAATTCTGATAATCAATACAAAATGCCTAAGCCAGTGTTCAAGATATATATATATATGCCTTTCTCTTTCCTTTTTTTAAGTGCCAGAAGATGGTATTATAGATATCCACTCAGTCTGTGAGTCATTGGATCAAACCCATCACCAAACATGCTGTGGAAGTGTTATAACATGATGTCAATCTCTCTGTTCATTCATAAAGAGTTGGCAGTGGGTGGTGTTGACTAGCTGCCTTCCCTCTAGTCAATCACTTCAAAATTAGGGATGGCTAGTGCAGATAGCTGTTGAGTAGCTTTGTATGAAATTCAGCAAAGCAAACAATAATATTCACATATCTTATTGCAGCACATAAGGCAGTTGGAGAGTTGTTAATGTTACTCCTTTTTATTTTGAAGGAGAGAGAAGAGTTGCATAGGAAATTATAGGCCAGGTAATCTTATACTTCTTTAGTGGAAATGATTCTAGACAGTGTGCCAACAGAATTTTTGCAAAGTCATTTATTGAAATGTGGTACCATAAAAGAAAGCCAAAGATAGATTTGTTGTAAGGAAATTTTGAATTACTAATATTTTTGAGGATATCACTTGTTGACTGGATGATGGAAAGGGTATGGACATGGTGTACTTCGATTTTCAAAAAGATTTTGATAAAGTACAACACAAAAGATTAACCAATAAAATTTCTTTGGTAGGAGTTGTGGAAAGACTACTTAATTAGTGTATGGTGGTTGTGGGAGAAAGTAAAGGATTGTTGTTAATGGAGTCCAGTTCAGCTGGACCTATTTAACTAATGTAGTGCCTTAAAGACCAGTATTTTGTCCTTATTTTTTCTTATTTACATAATGATAATGAAAGGGCATAATTATTAATTTAGTAAAGTTTACGTATTAAACTGTTAGATATTTCTAGCTGTATTGCATAATGACTGAGTCAGTTGATAAGTTGGACAGATATTTGGCAAAAGACCTTTAATTATAGTAAATTCAAGGTAATGTCTTTAATATTTAATATAGATGGGAACCTGATTCAGTATCTTGACTGAAAAAAAAATTACTTTGTCATAGTCATGGTTAAGTCACTCACTCAAGCCTTCGAATCAGTGTTCTTTTGCAAGTAATAAAGCTGATTAAATTTTAGGGTTTACAGACATATTGATTACAAGTCAAAAGAAATAATTATATCTTTATACAGATCATTAGTAAGGCCTCAGTGGTGTACTGTGTATAGTTTTGGTCTAAGAAAAGATTTAAACTTACTGGAAAGGGTTCAAGAATGATTCCAAAGATGGAAGTACTTTCTTGTAGAGACAGGTTAAGATCTCTGATTTTCTCTTGAGAAAAGAAAGGTTAAGAGGTGATCTTATTGAAGTGTGTCAGTTTATCTGGAAAACTGATAGAACAAAAAGAAAAAAAAGAAAATTCTGAGGATAATAGTATGAGAGGACACAAGTTTATCATTGGGCTGCAGTGAAGTTTTATTTTAATAACGATATGATTGGTTTATGGAATGAGTTGACATTGCCAGTAGTGGAGGCCAGAATTATACTGGAATTGATGATTTCTTAAAAAATAGAATGTTGGTTTTAATTTTTCTTTTCTTTGTGCTAGGGTAGCCTTGAAGGTCTAAGAGTTTCTTTATTATCTTTAGATTATGTTATAGTATAATTCAGACATAATTAAATTGGAAATGGTTTGTACCAGCTTTTTATTTTTTTACTTTTTTATTTTTTCTAAGGATTAAACAGTGTAAAAACTACTATGAAATTCTAGGAGTGTCCAAAGATGCTGATGAATCAGATCTCAAAAAGCAGTACAGAAAACTAGCACTTCAGTTTCATCCTGATAAAAACAAAACACCAGGAGCAGCTGAAGCTTTTAAAGGTAAAAATGGTAACTGTGTAATATACTGACTTAGAGTTAAATATTTTGTTTTTATAATCTCAAACTTACAGCATTTAAGATTCAGCAGTGTTGTTTTCAAAAACAACTGTTCTACAAGCTGAGTTGGGGCTTCAAATCCTACCTGATCTTAATTTTCCTTTTTCTTAAAAATTCCAACTATATAAGATGGTCTGTCATCCATAAAGTTTTATAGCTATGGCACTTGTCTTTGGCTCTACCAACAATTACAATAAATGTATTCTGAGCTTTACAAGCTAGTTGAGAAAGCTCAAGATTTCTGCTGAATTCTGTTTTATTAAAACTTATATCAAGCCATGGGTTTGATTCTCAGCTTAATTCTCACTGTACAGTACTGATATTTCATTACAGTACTGTGTCATCCTGATATTTCTTTAAGTTGATAATTAGAAAGCAAATAACTGATAGTTATAATTCTTCGTGATATAGTTCAGCCTCCTGCTGTTGAATTTGACTGTGCCCTTCCAGTTTTGTAGGGCACTTTTTATTGTTTAAACATAAATAAATAAGCATTGATGCTTTATATTCAATAGTTTATAATATTCAAAATTGCTATCACATGAAAAGCTGTTCTTTTTGTTTTTTACATTACTAATAGCTAATGGTTTTTGTAAAGACTAAAAAAGTATGGGATCTTAAAGGTCTACACATAATGTAAACATCTTATATTTTATTTAAAAAAGAACATCATCATCAAACAAGGATTTGAGGATTGTTTTAAGGATTAAGAAGAATGGAGTTAATACTCAAAAGCTAGATGTATTCTTCATAGCTTTTTTCACTCCTAGTCATTGTAGATGCAATTAAGATTGATAATAATCATTTTTAAGAGTTTCTGTTAAACACAAAGTGATGAATATTATGCAAGTACTCTGAATCTATTTCTTAATACTGTATAATAGAACACTGGATTATCCCAGTCCTGTGGCTTATGATGAAAACATTGTGTATGAGTCAACAAAAAAATTATTTTACATGTTTTCAAAACCTATGTTTCTGAAATTACCAATATTAAGATTGGCATAGCTAGGAACATCATTATGCTCATACCTGTACCTTTGATAGAACTTACATTTAAGAAATTATTGCAGTCTCTATGAAGGTTGTATTTTGACTTTTAGTCTCATGTGGACCACTAGAAATAGTTAGAGTTTAGCAAAATGACACATCACTATAATTTAATTAAGTATCAATACATGAAAGATAAGTGGTACTATGTCTTGACTTCTAGTAAAATAATTTAATCCAATAAAACAAAATCACAAAACCTGGAATTTATATTTTTTCTGCAGTGTATTAAACTTAGCTGTAGATTTTGGAAAAGACTTTTTGAAAAAATGTCTTAGCTCTGTTACACTATGTTTATCAATGATTTCAACTTTAGCAATTGGGAATTCATTTGCTGTGTTAAGTGATCCAGAAAAAAGGAAACAGTATGATCTTTATGGTTCTGAAGAGGTTCAAGCAAGAAGGAGACAAAGTCGATCTTTTCAAGATGGCTATTATGATTACAATCGAGGCTTTGAGGGTGAATATATTTTTAAGTGTATTTTATTGTGCAACATTTTTAAGACATTATTTCCCATATTATATATATATATATATATATATATATATCTAGAATGTGAGGAATGATACTGAGTCCTCCAGGGAAAATAATAATTCTGTATGTGAAACAGACAAAGCAAAATATTGACTTATGTATGTCTATAGAGCAATAAATTAAGATTAAATTGGAAAATGGTCTTTAAATCATTTTACATGAAGAATAATACCAAATAATTACACACATGCATAATTTGTAATTGTCAGGATAAGTGTCACCTGCTTGGGACTCGAATCCTGGCAGTTCATTTGAGCTCCTGCCTCAGAACAACCGTGTTATCCAAGGGTCCCAGGCTTAACCCCTTGTTAGGATAAATTTCTTAAACACCTATTTCGTTCATGTAAAAATATACTGTTAGAAAATTATTCCTTAACCCTGTTTTGACAGTGGATGAACAGGTAATTCCAAATGCATGCTTGTATCTCAACAGTTGTTTACTGAAAACATGTTATGAAATTGATGTTTTATCATTATGTAATGCATGTTTAGTGTATATAGATAAAAATTCTAGCTATCTAAACTCTAAACTTTGCACTTCTAGATTTGATTTTATTTTTTCTTGCTTCTTAGCTTGTATTTGTTCTGTTTGTTCATCTGTAAATTTTTGGTTGAACTCAGAATTATTGTACTACCCATGGAGGTCTTGAGCACTTTGAGTGGTTATTGGCTAAAATAGTTTATTTCAAACTCGTATGTTGGATGTTTCTGTGAAATTTGTAGATAGTTTCAAATATTGGCATTTACAATCGTGGATTATTGTTTTTTATAAACATTTTAGGGAGCATACAAACAGTGAATTTATTGTTAAAAAAATTAATGAAATTGTATACAAATCTAGCTTTGATGAATAATCTCTTTATGCTAACATTGCAAGAGACTGTTGATTTGAGTCCAGATTTGGCTTTTTGATCTTCCAAAATTAATTTCTAAGCTTGTGTTTTCTAAGTTAATCATGTTGGTTAAGTTAATGGAATAATTTATGATAAAGTTCATGGCATTAGTTTGTGATTAAAGTTTGCACTTGCTAAGGTAATTATTTTTGAGTGGTTTCCATTAAAATAGTGATTGAAAGGATTATATTATATTGAACTTAAACCATTTTACTGTGGTAGATATGTAGATAGTGTATTTACCATTTTCATTCATGTTGGTGAATATTTTAAATATCTGAATAATAAGCTTCCAGATATAAAGTTTATGTGTGAATTTCCTGTTTCTAGATAACTTTGTTTTTAATCAACAAAGTAGTTTGATGTACAGTAGGTCTATACCATAAACAAACTTTTTATGACTTTATACAATTTTAGTAGTTTTTTTCTGAAGGTATTTAAAGTGAATTTGGTTGAAGTGCTTATTAATCATTTTTTAAAGGATTGTAAGCTGTTATTCTGTATTGCTTGAAAAAATGATTTTAACAATAAATTTTTTAAATGTTATGAATTTTATAGTGATTTCAATGGTAGTAATACCAGCAAAATGCTAATTGCCCTGACTACACTATAAAGTTTTGAAGTGTGAAATACCAAGAAAAACAATAATAATAGTATTACTATACCTTGCCAGTTGCTTAGTGGAGACTTTATGCCACTAAAATTTTGGGTTTGATCTGTGCAAAAGTTAAAATACAAATAACACATTGTATAGCTTTGTGCTTAATAACAAATAAACAAGTGTTGCCACATTTAGGACAACAGTCACAGTATAAAAGAAAGAACTTATTCAATATTATGCTGAGTTCATCTACAGATAGAAATTCAACTTCCCTGCTAAGTGTAACTGCTCTTCACTTACCTTTTAGGGGTAACTGCTGTCTGGTTTCTTGGGAAGAAGAGAAACATATCAAGATCAATATCTTATTCACCAGTAATTATGACATTTAAAAATAATGTTGCATTTATTTTCACTTCACAAACATTACTTGAACTATGAAAAGCAATGACCAAAAAAACCAGACAGTAAAAAATAGGCTATACGTGTTGTAATCGTTTTTGTTTGTGATGTTGAGTTTATTGTGATAGTGGGATGGAAGTTACTCTACTGATAAGAATACTCTTTCTGATACTTTGTAATAAACAACTTTCATTCATTAAAATATTCTTAAGAAGTAGAGAAACTTCTGGAATATGTAAAGGTTTTGAAGGTTTTAACATATTAGATTATTAAAAGCAAAGAAAACTAATTTGTTTAAGAAATCAATCTTTTGTCACAAAATAAGCTTGTATTTTTTTGTTAGCTGACATGTCTGCTGAAGAGCTCTTTAACATGTTCTTTGGAGGAGGATTTCCTTCAGGTAAAGCAGTTTGTTTCATGTAAAAACATCATCAAAATTGTGATCATTTCATTTTCCTTAGTTTTGAGTTGTTTTACTGCATTTATAATGTTAATTGAATGACTTGAGATAACATATTTATTGTAAAAGTAAATTTTTAGCATATCATGACATTTTTCCAGGAAGGATCCTCAGTCTTGAAAAATACTTACAAATGGGATTAAATGGAAAAAAATACAACAATCAAATCTATACCTTTCAAAACGTGATTTTTTGTTTTTTTGATAGTATAATACAAAAGTGAAAATTAATGTTGCAGATGGATTACTTGTAAACAATGTCTAGAATTATGGAGCTTTGGTAAGTGGATCCTATTCCACTTCCCAATTGTAATCAATAATTGGGTTACTAGATTTATCAATAATCACTTCTTTTGTTGAATAGTTTCAAGTGGTCTGCTCCTGCCTTCTGTCTTTGAATATAATGTTTGGAACTCTGTTTTGAGTTTTTCTTCATGAGCCCTGATGACAAACTCTGCTCAAGGGCTGTTTTTATGTTTGTCTGGGAAGTAAAGCAGATATCTTTCTGTTGGAAGATTTCTGTTTACACATTTCTATTAAATGCCAGTTGAAGCACAAAATGAAAATTCTAGTGACTTTCCCTTTTTTTGTAATTTGACATATGTATGTATGAAGATGTTTTTTCAGTAGTTACTGTGTATAAACATATGTGGAAAAACAACAATGATTAAAAAAAGAGTTATAAGACTCGTATTAGAGAAAATTTAGACATATTTCCTCTGCCTTGCAGCTATTTTTAACCAATTATTTTTGACCATTTTGTATTTCAGATATTACAGTATTGTATATGCATTTGCTATTTTTTTATACATGTTAGACCATTGTTAGGAAATAGTTCGTTTCTGATGGCCTTTCTCTTAAAAAATTAGCATGTTAGATGTAATAGCTATAAATTATGGTTTACCCATGCAGTACCACTGCTAAGTGTGGTAGATACTATACACAGAATATTTAAAAATGATCATATATGAAATATTTATTTACTAATGTTTTTAATAAAAATTTGGAAGAAAAAACAATTCTCTGCCCTACAGGTTACATTCTTGATCATGTGAGCATTGATCTTCATACTAGTATAAACAGTTGTGACCTAGTGTTTTGTCTACTGCCACCAACATGGCACATTCAAGGGCTCTCAAAAATACTTTTGAGTGATAAGAAGTTTGAGTGGTACTCTGGACTGCCATCAGTGTATATAATGACATTTGGTGACACATTATCTTTGCCATGATGCTGATCAATCAGTGCACTAACTACTTCGAAGAGTATTTCTTACTGCAGTAGATGGCTCTGTAGCATCAGTATGAAGAAAATTTTTGATGTTTTCCTGTAAAGACTACCTTCTGCACTCTCTGGTACTGTATTCAGCAAAATAACTGTGTATGTTGGATATATTAGAAAAGTCCTGATCCATGAATGACATTGTTTTAAACCAGAATTACTCTTCTGCACCTCTATAAAGGTGCAGTTGGCTTATGAACAGAAATTTTATATTTATCATCTGTACAGATATGGTCTACATTGTCTCTAAGTAAAAGAGTAAGTTGTTTGGGATATTGAAAAAAGCTTATTGCAAGTTTTATGAAATAACAACCTGAAATACCTGTCAACTGATGGAGAATGTTTAAACTTAATTAAGATAATGTAAGTTTAACAGCAATCATATATTTCAAAGTAATAACTTGAACATGAACTTTATCTCAAAGTTTTAAAATTATAACAAAGCATCTTCATAAACAACATTTTCAGTGAGTTTGCTTTCCATTTACCAACAAATAAAGATTTTGAGGTGATCCCACCCTTGAACACCCTACATCTGACTGACCATGAGAAAAGCATGGTTGTTTGAGAAACAATCCAGCAACTTTCATAGTTTGACCTTGAATCCCTTTAGAATATTCAACATTGTCAAAAGCGTTAACTTTCCAAGATTGTTTGAGGTTGACTCAATAGAATGGGAGTAATTAACCAACAGGCTTTACAAAATGGAAATAGGGTTAAGTTCAATTTTGATCCCCTTAGGACATTCCCCATAGTTCATAGTGTTTGCTTATACATTTTTGGTTGAGATTGGCCCAATAGGTTGGAGGAGTTAGGGTGCAAACAAACAAACATTTCGTCTTTATATATATGTAGATTATAATTTTTAGTTTAAAATAAAATTTTGGTGCTTACTGACTCTCATGACTACTTCTCTGGAATGTAAAAGTACATTTTCACTTTGTTCTGTCCTATCTCTCTACATGAAGTTAGGTGGCCTTTGTTACCACCCAAACACAATATACACAAGAGATAGCCTTGATCTACATAACCAGCTAACCTTAGTTTGTTGAGAAATCTATATATGTTGTGTGGCTTTGCTGGCAGAACATGTGAAATAGCAACTGGGTTATAAACTCTATCAATGTTTCTTCTAAAGTGATCATGAATTGCTTTAAGTACATGCATATGGAATATATACTGCTGGAGTTGTTAACAAATTTCCAATCTCACACACTTGTATTTGTAGTGAGATCATCTGACATATGATATTCAGAAACAGCAATGAACTGGTCTTCTAAATAATCAATGTACTTTATATTTAATTCTACAATTGCCTCTTCAGCAGTGTATATTTAAGCAAAAGAGCTATTATTTGTGTAGAATGTAAATAAAAATGTTAAATATAAATTAACATATAAATTAAATATAAATGTTAAAAATAAAATATTTTCAGGCACTTCAGAGTTTTTTTCATTTGCTATTGGTTTCAAAAGTTCACCTTATTGCACGTTATATTTCCCAGTGCGCAAAGATCACATCTTGTGCCTCTTTCTGATGCTTAAGTGTCACTTGCTGCTTTAATGCAGAGCTACTGTTACCTACAAATGCTACCTAATGGTTGCAATGATAATTTCACTTTTCAACTGTACTTGGTAGTGGACAAAAATATTATCATCAGAAATAATTTATCATCCATACAATATCTTTTTGTATTCTACATATTTGTAGTTTTCACAGTTTGCTCTAAAAACTTTGTTGTCAACTTTTTTCAAGTACAGAGAATAAAAAAACTCTTTGTACATTATTTTGAACTTCTTTAAAATCATTGAATCTTGTTGAAAGAATAGTAAGAGCAATTTTGATGATGTTTTATGTTTTTTGCTACAAAAAGCATCTTTGAACATTTTTTTTTATATATAAAATTGTATGGCTCTATAGAAAAATCTACAAAAAAATTTTTCTCAGTTAATGAATGCATCATTTGAAAAAGACTATTGCTTTTTCTCCTAGGAAATGTTTATGTTCGTAGAGGAAACAGATGGCATAACTATAGACAACAGAATGAAGCTCAGAATGATGTAAGTGGAAAATATGATTATATTGAAATAGTTGTAAAGGTCTGTTTGATAGATTTTCACCAATTATAGAATTAAGAAATTATATGCTTCATAGAATTTTAAATGAAATATAATCCTAATTGAAAATGTTTTAATATCAAGATCCATTACCGTTGCTTTCCATTAAAAGCTAAAGTTAGTTTAAATAACACATGTAAGTGATCTCAGCCCGCTCGTATTATTCAGACAGTTTTTCAGTTACAACTAAAAAAATATGATTCCAGATCAAAAAACGTTGTCATGATGTATGTAGATACAACCTGTTAGTTTTTGTAGATGTTTACACAGTGTTTTGGGTCTTTAGGTTTTGCTGTAATTTGTTTCATGGGCTGTATCTATTGTGAAGTAATTTGAAAAAGGGTACTGTTCAAATTATAATGACTGTAGTGTTGCGTATTTAGTTGTGATACATAATGTATGTTGTAAATTGTTATTAGAATGAACGTTTATAAAAAATAGCTTTACATTTCAGATAGTAGCCTAGCTTTTGTGTCTTCACTGTATCTTGGCTTCATTTGAGCAAGAATTTAAGGAAATACTGCATTTAGATAAAGTTTCACTGATATAAAGCTCAATGTATTGCTTTATCACAAATTTTATATGTCTATCGTCAAGTGGATAAAAGTTGTAAAGGACTACACTTGCATTATTAGACATTTCCGCAACTGTTATTTCAACCATATTTTCATCATCTTATAGCTACAAATAGTATATCATAATTGGTCAGACTGTCACTACTGACAGAGGATGATTAACATACAGGTTCATTTCAAAAACTGTCCAGAGGTTCTAAAATGATGAAAAAACAGGGCAGAATACTAGATTTGGTAAATGTTATATGTTTACTATTTCAAGGTTGTAAATCTCTGTTAGTTTTTTTCACTGCAACAGCAGTAAAAACATCTAGACTCAGCAGTCTTTGTGGTAGAGTTGGTGTGGTAAATGGAAGCATGCTTTTATTTTAGTCTAATATATTTGTTTCAGTAAGTGTGTAACAAACTATTGTTAGCAAGTATCTCTGTTAATAAGACATTACTTAGCTTTGATTTGGAATAATAGAAGGCAAAAAGAAATGTTACATCACTAAATTTTCACACTGTGCAAAGTATATATTTTTTTTTCAACAAGACACCAACTTTCTTTAACCCTTTCACGATGGGCTCGGTATAAAATACACAAGTTCATAAACACAGTTGCACACATTAAGTATTTATACTATAACTTTTAATGCAGTACGTGTATCGTCACAAAATTTGGTAGACTTTTAGTAAACATTATAAATCTTTTGTATACAAAAAAACAGATTTTTTTAATCAAGTATTTTTACTAAAGATTTGTTTATAAATATATTCAATCTGTTTCATTACTAGTCTGACTGCGAGGTGGTTTTCATGTTATGATTAAAAGAACTATTCTTCATCTCAAGCCCCCCATTGGCACAGTGGTATGTCTGTGGATTTACAATGCTAAAATCCGGGTTTTGATACCTGTGGTGGGTAGAGCACAGATAGCCCATTGTGTAGCTTTGTGCTTAATTACAAACAAACAAACGATCTTCATCTCAAAATTCTAAAATATCATTTGTGTAATTTCTACATCCCCTAAATATATTTCAAATGTTTGTTTTCAGTAAAACTTTATATTTTATCTGTTATTTTCTCTACCCTAACTCTATACGGGGTCTGTCAATTTGACCAACTTTGTAACCACCATAAAAAATTAGGAAATATATATAAGTTATGTTTTTTTGTTCCAGAATGACTACAGATTATAACACGAAATCACAAATGTTTATTCTAAATAGCTTAAATCTCATAACGTTATACATTTATATATATATATATATCATTTTCATTATAATAACTTTTTCAGCCGTGCCTGGCAAATATTACGGAAGTTGCTATGACGTGCACTCATGTTACTGTATCCAAGTATATAAAACTGGCCTTTACAAAGTGACCTGTCTTGGCTGTGTTTTAGTGGACTAGTATTTTGTAAAATACAGTCACATTTCAGTTATAATACATTATATATATATGTATATACATTATTACTATTTACAAATAAATTCATAACTATCAGATTTCTTCTCTGTTACTAAGCTGTACTGTAATATTAATATAAATATGAAAATTTAATATTTACAACTGTGGTTTAGTTTATTGTTGGAGATTTGCATCTGATAAACATGTTTTTTCACAGCAAAGTGGCTATAATGCACTCCTCCAGATGATGCCCATTTTGATCCTGGTTTGTCTATCTCTCATGAGCAGCTTCTTTGTTTCAGAACCAGCATTTAGTCTTATTCAAACATCGTAAGTTTCTAAAATTCCCCTTTTTAGAATTGTCTTTTTAAGTTAGTGTTTTTTAAGCATAAATAACTCAGTCAAATAGATGTTCATTGCAGCAGAATTCTGCATAAACCTATGTTGTATTGGAATTAAATCTTGGCAAGTTTTCTGTTCTTATGTTTCGGTTTTGACAAACTATTGCTTGTTGCTGATGTCCAAGTCATGAGAGAAGTTGTGTTGGCTTATAGTTTGTTTCATTTATTGGTAGATATCCTGCATTAAACCAGTAGTAATGAAAATATTTTAGAAAATTCATGTGAAAGTTGATGCATATAAATTGTAAAGTCATTTGTAATGTTTATTTCCACGTGGAAGGAGTTTTAAAATTTTGTGTGAGATAAATATGGGTATTAATCCAACGTTGTTTATCCCAGAAAATATTTCCACGAGCGGAAAACAAATAATATGAAAATACCATATTATGTAAAAGAGAACTTTGCCAGTGATTATCAGGGAAATATAAGAAGAATAGAAGCCCAAGTAGAAGAAGAATATGTAGCAAACCTTCGGACATCCTGTTTCAGGGAGAGAAATTACAGTAAGTGTCATGATGTAGATGTTATGGTATTTGATAAGTTATAACTTTTTGATTATAGCATTATTCTATTATTTGTGCTGTCATACATGCATTTTTTCTGTTTAGCCATTTAAGGTTCATTAGCTTAGAAAGTTACAGCTTTTTTTCAGTATTTTTTCTTCAGATAATAAAGTCTAAGAAAGTTATTATTTATGCTATAAGTAATTTTTTAGAATTAGGAATAAAACCTTTTATAAATATGGAGAAATTAATAAACAATTGTGTAACAGAAATCTAAAACCATTTCAAATTTAATGTCATGTTTATTGTAATTAAAATTAGCAAGCAGCCAAAGGATTTCTTTCTTACACATATGGAGAGAAATAGTGTTTTTAGTATATACTTAGGAAATTCATGGAAGTATTTTTGAATCAGACATTTTCATTTCATTTTCAGAGGAAAGCATGATATGGCGAGCTCGTAATTTCTTTGACCGGGAGCTTGAGGAGAAAGCAAAGAGGCTTGGAACTCCTTCGTGTGATGCTCTCAGTAGCTTGTACCATAGAGACAGCAAAGGATTATAGTGTTCATACTAGGAAGTGTAAATAATATCCTGAAACTCAGGAATTCTAAGAATTTTTGTAGAGTAGTGTTGATAGTGAACAAAAAACTGTTTACTGTGTTGGCTATCTGCACATTATATTCTAAGTCTTCAAACTTATATATATCTTTATTATCTTTTTATTGAACCCATAACAAGAAAGAACCCTATCACGCATCTGGTTGTTTTTTAACTTTACATTGGTTGGATTTCTTCTGTTTTTTACAATAGAAATAGTAATAAATTTTCTAAAGATATGCCTTTATAAATTCATGAAGAAACACTCAAATTTTTTGGAATTACACAAAATGAAACTCAATTTATAGCCTTATAATTTTAGTATTAAAAAATTTGCCTTTGATATTAATGTGACATAAACATAAGGAATGATGAAGGGAACAATGAATTTTTATTTTCTAAAATGATGTGTGAGGAGATATATTGTCCCTTCTAACTGTTTTTATTAATGTTATTTACCACGTTTGGTGTGTTTTGTAGCTGTATAGTATCAAACTCTAAGAAACCTTAGCCTCTATCTTATTCATGATGGCAACCACTTCAGGTTATTTTGCTGATATTAGTAGGTGAACAAAAAATACGGAAATCTTATATGGCACCAGTTTTTTGTAACTGTTCCAAGAGGTAATAAGTTAAAAGGTTAAATTTAACTCATAAGTTCCCTTTTGGCACAATACTTAAATATGATTTTTATGACCATTCATTTTGAGTTTCAGTACATCAATCCCAGCTCAAAATTAAAGGATTCTGGTCTTTAATTACAGAATGGCATATGAATTAGTAAATTTCTGTAGTTCTAATAATGAAACTTAAAAGTTTTTTAACAATCTGTATCAGTACATGGTTTTTACTGATTGCATATACTAATTCTAATTCTCTTGGAGGCAAATCTTTTGGGAAAAAAAGTGCCATTAACCATCTAAATTTGTGGTTAAATTACTATGACTGTCAAGTTTGAGCATGTATGTTGTTCCAAGAGTTTGCTATGATTATATAACAACAAACACACCATTATTCCATTTCTATTAAGTGCAAATTAAATATTTTTAATGAAGTCAGACTATACTTGAAAATATTTTTAAAATGTAATTTTTTTTTTTCTGCCAGATGAGACCAGAAATAGTTTGGATACTAGAATTATGTGCATGCAATTAATGATATCTGGTTGCATTAAATATTTATCTCTTCATAAAGCTTGCATAGGAATACCACTTATTAATATAAAGAAATCAAATTGACTCTACCAAGTTTTTGTTTTTCAATGGTTATATCATTTTTCTTTTATATTAATCATTCTAAGACAATATGAAAGTGAGTAGTTTAAGTTGTGTAAAAATTTCAGCAGAAATCCCCAAGTTTCTGCATAGTACTGAGTTTTTAATATACAAAAAATAGCAGGCTAAACTTAATATATAAAAATCAATACGGTCTAACCTGGCATAATTATGATAAATTGGAAATGCAGTATCCAGTTGCATTTATCATTATTATTATTCGAATAATGGAATGTTTATTTGACCTTTATATTCGAAAAAAAAAAAGAGATTTAATATAATTAACTGTTACATACATCTTCAGTGTTTTCATTTTTACTGTTTTAGTTAAATATTTTGCAATTATCACATGAAGAGAGAATGTCAATAAAATGTACAGTTTACAAATTGAAAAATAAAACCCTTTTTCTTAGGTGAAGTGTACTCTTGTACTTGATTTTATATGTATTTAAAATCAAGGAAAATTTGAAATATCAGTTAAAAAGTACAATAAAATATCATAGAAACTGGTAAAATACATGAAATACGATTAACTAAACCCAAAGGTATTACTTTATTCTGTACAGGTAGCATGACTGCATCTTTTTATACTTGAACAGATACCCAAACTAAAATTATGAAGCATTCGTTATGATTTAAAATAATGCACACTTGCAAAAGCAAATATTTATTAAACAAGACTGTCTTTTTTTTTATTTCAAGAACATTATGAGCAACTAACGGTAAACTTATGTTTTTAGAATAAAGTTCTCCCAGTTGAATTTCTCTCAGAAGAATATATACATCAATGGTTATATGCACAACTTTTTTATATCTGCAAAATATCTTGTGGGTAATGGCTTTGTTCATATGAAAATAAAATTTTAATAGTGATTTTTCAAACTGAGACATGCACACTACTTGATATGATGCAAGATATTATATAACTTATACATGACACTTAAAAGTAAATTTAGTACATCTTAAAGAATGTACTTCAATAGACAGTGTTATTCCAAAAACATCTGACGAATTTTATTAGATAATTGAAAAATGAAGTACAGTTGACTTTTACTACAAAATTTTTACACCAATAACTAATGTAAATTTTCAGGATTATTCACACATTAGTGAAAAAAATATTCACTTGGACAAAGTGGTAATTTTAAAGTATATTGTATGCAGCATGAGACACCATGTTGAAAACCTTGCTTGAGTTGCAATTGCTATAATGGTCATTATCACCAGAGTGTTGATGATTTGTTGTAATGGGCATAGAGAAATGTATTACAATTACTGTTACATATATACAAATGATTGATTTTTAAACTATACATGATTTAACATTTTCCTTATTGGAATTACACATTTTAAGGAAGATGTTTTTAAAGCATTTGAAAACTTTGTATTTTCCTAAGTTATTGGAAATGAAGTTAACCCATTAACTGCGGATGACGGAAATATCCGTCAGTTGCACATATATAACTCTATGCGAATGACGAAAATTACCGTTTTATTGTGATTGATGACAACTCAGTTTTATCTGCAAGTGAGAAAACGGCAACCGAGCTGCTACTGCACCAGTTAATGGGTTAACATTTTTAAGTAGCATTTGCTATATTTAACAAAATCAAATTCATGTACATGGAACACTTAAAATCAGTTAATGGATCTTGAAATGGTCCTGGGAGTCTTATTATTTACAGTTCTAACTTAAAGTGCTGTTTGCATCATACATTTACTGATGAATTTATAAAATCAAAACTTTGCTTGAGATTTATTTATGCTATTCTTTTGTTTTAAAACCTGTAGAAGCAAAAGAAAATTAATTTTTTTTTAGGTTAACAGATTTTTGAAGTAATAAAGAGGGTGAAAAAAAAGTTTTGTTGACTTTACCTTAAGCAATAGGTTCATATTGAGAGAATTACACTAAAGTAAATGTGATTTGTTTTTCATTGTGCATACAAATAGTAGTAAATGTTTTCCTTAATACTGAATTTGTTATTAAAGCAAAACCTACATTTTGCTATTGATTGTCAAAAACCAAACTATTACTATAAATAGTTTGACATTACCAGTTACTGCTCTACTGGTTTTCCCACAATAATAATTAGAGAGAGAATGTTATGTTGCAATGTTATAAATACTTACTTGTTACTTATTATTGTAAAAGTTACATTCACAAGTAGCCCTTTCTGAGAATTCTCATCAAATGATACTTTAATTATCTGATTCACAAGTAACTTCTCTAACATGTATGTAGATGATAAGCTTTTACAATGCAAGTCAACAGACTTAAAAAAATATGCGTTAAGTGTGCTTAAATGCAAACACAAATTTGTCAGTCCAAAAGACTATGTTCCATTTAGATAACTATGACCATGAATACGTCATATGTACAATTTTTTGTGAAATGTAAGGGGTGTGGGAGGTGTGCAAACGCCCCTTCATGCAGGCACCCATGTGTGTGTGTTATATTCACAAATAATCTTTCTGATAAGTTACTGTCAGTGTAATATGTTTTATAATAAAAACAATTGTAGTTATTTCTTAATGTTTGATTCACAAGGAATTATTTGCAAAAAAAAGCACTTCCAAGGTATCTAACTGATGATTCAATATGATGTGATCAATGAAAGTTACTTAGCTTTAAAGTAATTAAATTAAAAAAGAAACACCAAAAATATTCCACGTTTGAAGTCATTATCTTATATTCACTTGTATTGCTATGATTTTGACTAAATAACCTAGTGTTCTTATCTGTAATGTTGCTTTATTCTGGTATATTAGCAAAAACAAAATAAGTTACATAAGCTGATCTATAAAGTTAACCCATATATCCAGTTATTATACATTTTACAAAATATGTTATAAGTTTCAAGACAGAATACATGATATTATATGCAAGGTTATGCCAGTTACATTATAAGATGAAGCAGCTACAAACCGACATATATGAATGTAAAGGCAAAAACAAAATCTAATGCACTAAAACACCAACCATTCTAATAACTTTAAGATCTTAACAAAACTTGTTGACAAAATTTTCATAAAAAGAAATTTAATAATCAATAGACTGACTATGTCCTGTGGTAAATTTAATTTTGACAAAAATAAAGGAAAGAAAGAGATTTAATAACAACTTTATTGAATAATTTTGGTATAAAAATCATACATAAAGTGATCCAGAAAAAATATTTTTCCACACTATTTCAATTGATTGAAAATGCATGTTTTGAATATATATATTATGCTCATTTTTATCAGCCTTTCTATGACCAGTAAAACAGTGATTTACAAATCTTTTTATAGTAAAAGGAAATTTGAGCTATAAAATCAATAATTTTTTCTAATGACAAAAAAATTCTGGTATTTTTATAGTGATTAAAGGAATGAGCAGCACACTTGATCAGTGGTTTCACATCACGGACCAGCAAAATCTTTATAAAATGCTTATGGACTATTAAAAGAATGAAATTTATGTGGCTCACTTATTTCATAATGAATCAACAAGGAAATACTCTACCTATTCCCAATACATGTACACATTATAAATTTCACAAAAACTGAATCTTTCATGAGACAATTTTTTTTTCACTGGATATTTCCACACACTAGCAGTAGGAAACCATTGCACTAAATAACACCATTGGTTTGTCTTGGGAAAATAAGCCATTTAATATATATAATTCATTCATAATTTATTTCATTAATTTTGAAAACACAAGGTTTCTTTCAAGATCACCAATGAAAATTCTTTATCTGTATGATTATAGAACAATATAATTTTCAGCTACATAAATATTTTCTTTAACTAGTATAAACTCTAATTCAATAAATTTGTATTTTATTTCTATGTTTTACCTTAAGGTTTTGTTAGTAAGTGTGATTCAATGTTTACTTTTTATAGAGTTTGCCTCGGTTGAATTAAGATTGAGACAGTGACAAAGGGCCATTACAACTGAGGTATATTAAACATAAACCACCTTTATGCTTTTTTTAACCTTCAGACAGCTGAGATATATGTTCCTTATTGAAGTTTAAGCAGTACATTACTTAGCATCACAAAACTATTATTGGCACAAAATTCTATCAAAAGCTACATACAAAATAAAATAATAATAATATGCACTCAAAACTGTAGCATTGTTAGAACAACAAAAATGTGAAACTTTTGTCTTGTTGAGTAACAAATCATAGACAAAAAATCTGGCACTTTTCATTTGACTTAGAATTTGTCTGAATTTTGTATAAATCAAACAGACATTTAGGTGAAAAAGGAGTAATTCAAAATATAGGTCTAAAAACAGTAACACGGGAAATAACAATAACTATGCATACTAGTATACGTGTAAATGACTGAACAAATATATTGTGAAGTGTTGAAACAAACTGTAAATATATCTGTATTCTCACACTGTTCTACAGTCACAGTTATTTTCCATATCCAGAATAGGTACTAAGTTACTATTCATCACTGGTCTTTCAAATCTGAGCTTTTAAGTATTTTTTTTCCATACTTATTGAAATTGTAATAGTTTTATAACAGCTGCCTCCAAACAGTGAATACATTACAAAACTTAAGTTTGCAATAGCTAAAAAGTTTTACAAAAACATTATGCATTACTTATATTCATTAACACAATAATTTAAATACTCACAAAAACAAGAAAATTTTAAATAGACCTCGAAAATTTTTTTTCTGATGTTAAATGCTATTATTGATTACACAGTTCAATGTTTTATATCAAATTTTGAGGGTTACAAAATTATCTTATCCAACATTAATGTTGACAATTAAAATAGCTGATACAAGTTCATCTAAAGTACTACTTGTCAGGAATATTTTTCGCATCATTCCAACATAGTCACAATCAGAATGAATTTATCTGGGGATCAGACTTGTATCAGAAATAAACTGTAAATAAAGTTCCCTGACCTTCACATCATTCCAACATAATCGGAAAGAGAATGAATTGATCTGATTAAACAACATGCAAGATATCATCTTGTCAGTTAGTTCTGACTTTTAGAAGATACTTTGCACAACTTTTTAATCAGCTAACATATACCAACATACAAACTAACAACAGGTAAAAACAGGATCCTATACCTTGACCAACTGAAAGTTGTAGTCTGAAGTAATGTTGATTGTTATCAACCATATTAAGTACCACCCAATGGAGCTTTATATGGATTTAGGTGTGAAAGATGATTTTATGTAGTTCTTACTTACTTACTTTCATCAAAATACACCTTGCTGAAAGATTAAAAGATACAAACAAACAAATATATTTTGAATTTAACTGAAGATCTGAATAACCTCAACTTCTTTTGAAATGAATGAATATAAAGGTTTGTGTAAATAAACATTTCACCTAGTCATCTATCACATCTTATACAATACAAAGCTCTACTGGATGACAATCTCTAGTGTTAGCTAAGCTGCAGAAAGAGGATAGTGTGCTCAACTGGTCACAGTATGGGTTTTGTTAAATGCCGATGAGATTTTATGCTTACAGATTAAAATTCACCCCATAAAAAGGTGAATAAAACTTTTTTAAGTTTAACTGAAAACCAAACAGCATCAAACTCTCTCTCTCACAATGAAGTATAAAGGTGTGTGTTCATAAATGCTACACCAGCTAATGAATACTAATAAAATCTCGTTTCATAAATTAAACCAAATTCTTATAATTTTAAACTTAATTTATTTAACACTGTAATCTGAATTAAATATAGAAATTAATACCTCTTGAAGTTTGATAAAAGACAGACTTAATCTTTATGATTTTTGTTTGGTTTAAGAATATAAATGTAATATTTCTGATTTCTTTCACTTGTAAATAAAACGTGTGTTTGTGTATATATATTATTTATACATACACACACACACACACACACACACACACAGTAAAAGCTTTATTATTTGGCATCTGCCAGACTTGGGCAGTACTGGATAGATGAAAATTCAGAATTCAACATTTCCATTACAATGTCTTACTGGAAAAATTTGGACACCTTGTTAATGTTCTGAAGTACAATATTTCTATATCATCTATAATAATAACAGTTTTAAAAAGTAGTAAATGTTGCAAAAAACCTTAAACTGTACAATAACATTTATAACTACAGTATTTTAAATAAAGTAAGCAAAACCATAGAAGTGCCACTAAACTACAATGGGCATTTGTATTTGGAGATACTGAAATTTCTGGTCACAAGAGCTTTCCAGACGAGAAAATACCAGATGACAAAGCTTTTACTGTATATATCTTTAGTTATAAGCTACTCTACTGAATAATTTGTAAATATACTGGCCATCAGTCTGTTCTGAATAAGAAAATACAACTATAATATGTTTTTCAGTTATGTTATTCAATATGATGGCAAAATTCAATGTAGGTAATACATTTAATGGTATCTTCATGTTAATGTATCATTTGATGCTAGTGTGTAAGTTTTAAAATAAAAGCAGATTAATAATTACTCTAAGATAAATTGAATTATAATGATTAAACAACAAGTAATCAACTTTCTAAATTTCAGTTATTGCTTTTGTATATGATACACTGATATAAAACACTGATCTAAGAAAACAAGACAAAGAAAAATGACTAATTCTTAGAAAACAAAGGCAGCTTTTCCACACTTCATGTGCAGAATATTCATGATTTATACCCTAAATCCATGATCCTATTTTTTCTTAATCTGTGAAATGCAATCCACATTTTCTTCTAAATTCTTGCCCTCTCTCATGAATCCATTTGTTTGATACTGCAAAAAGAAGACCAGAGAAAAGTAGGTTATAAAAAATACCTTTTAAAATAAAATCATAGATGACATTATACAAAAGTATGTACAAATAAGGATGACAGCATATTGTGATTAAGTAGCATTGAGTTCAAATATTTGAATTATTTTCTTCAGAAAACAAAAAGCATAAAACAATAGTATCCCAAGTTTTGTTCTGTTACCAGCTGTAAATTAGTGATACTTTAACATATATTATCTTAATGAAGTTTGTTTTGTTTTTATCAATACTTTACCCCATTTAGATCCAGCTAAGACAGGACAGGCTGCATGTCTTGTTAGCATGTCTCCTTCACCACTCTTGAACAGGTTGTACCAAAAGGCTGCCGAGCCCTACAACCAAAACAAACCAACAATGCACAAAATCTTTACTTAACCAAGCATGAAAGGAAATCTACTACAGATGGATAAGTATAAACATTTATCAATACAAAGAATATTCAGAAGTAATACTGCATCAGTCATAATAATGAAAATGATCAAATTGTGTATCAAAACTAACCTTCTTAGGCCATACTGCTACACTGATATGAGGAAAAACTGTAGCACCTCCTTCAACATCACTCATCTAATGAAGAGTTGAAAAATAAAATCAAGAGATGTCAAAAATGTCTTCATAAAACTAACAGATATAACATGTTGTTGTTTTTATATGGGAACAAACTAATAATCTTATAACTTGCTGTCATATAAGCTAAAGGAAAGCAAAACACTGAAAGTCTGTGAATTGCATTACCCAATGTTACACATATTAAATCTTTAATTCAAAATAATTATTTTTTACATTAAAACCAATAATGAATTTTGACACCTGCTTGAGTTTTAGCTAGCTTAATACTGTTAATACATTTGAAACATTTTTTCAGGAATGACAGTTGTTCCAGATAAGTTGGACTATTAATTATTATGAAGTTAATCAGGTGTTAATGTAATAAGTATACATGGATATAAGTATACTACTTTTAATAAACATTTTATATTAGTTAAATCATGTGCTTAATACACTGGCTTGTTACTAGTTGATCTATCCCAAGTTTAATAGATTAGGTCACATTTATGTTACGTACCAGTCTGGTTATACAGGTGAAATGCAATTGCCATTTTACACATGCTCAATCAGAAGAATTAGATGACAAGGTCAATGCTAATCTTTATGCCATGCAGGAGAAAAGTTAAATCAAATAAACAAAAAAATGTTAATCAAGTTAGACATGAACATGAGCCAAGTTAGTCCATTGTATTATAGAACTTACAAGCCAGGCTGGAATAAATTAAGCATATCAGATGTGGGACGTGTTAGGTTACAAAAATTATATCTTCATACAATCTTTAAGAGAATGATTAGCATTTTTAGAATAAAAAATGGTCAAGCCTAGCAAAGACAGAAATGCTGACAATTTGTAATGTGGAAGCTATGTAACAATATCTTACAAAGTAAAAACTGTGCCACATAATGGTCTGTATAATATTAGCATGAGAGTACAGAAAGATTCTATTATACTTGAAAAACACAAAAGGAGAGCTCCACAAAAACTTCATCATAATTCAGTGAATAGGTTTAACACATTAGCTGCCATGTGCCTTACTGGTGGGTCACAACCAGCTTTTAGCTATGGACTGCGGACACACTGGTGAGTCACATATTACAAGTAGCTTCAATAAGCTAATTAAACACAGTATAGTTACCTATAGAAATATTAGTCACCTGGGTTAAGTTAAAAAAAGAAAAGTGTGGTTGGCACTAGGGTAGTAATTATTAATACTACTGGTGTCAGTGAACGTGTTAAACCATTTTCACATGTTTTTTTGGAGACAAGTTCTTATGGGAACAGACTTATGTACAAACTTTTATAATAGTGAATCAGCCTAAAAGTTACACTTAACTTAAGTCAGCCTTATAATAGTTAATCATTTTGTAAGATCAACCACCCAGGTTAAGTAGGATTCAGGACAGAGCAAGGTACAATGCTACAGTGTTTACTTAAAAATATTAATGAAGACAAACTATTCAAAATAAAAAGAGTAAACAGATCAACTATAATTAAAGTTTGCAGTAATATATTTAGCACTCTGTGACTGAGATTGTGACTAGTCTTTTCCTGTCTCACACCCAACACACATTATACGAAACAGGGTTGTTTTAATGCAAATTTTAACTAGTTAAATAATTAAGTTTTATTGACCTAAACAACCCCTTCCCACAATATTTTCTACTTTTGCAGTGATAAACCTAAAATATACATCAAATAACTCCTCACCACAAGAAATGTAGGTCTAAGTACCAAGGTCCTATTTTGATCTCAATTTGTTCTCAAGTTTTAATTGTTTTTTCAAAATCCTAATTTGTTACCATTATAATGAAAATAGTTGACCTTGACCTTTGCACTATGTTCACCAAACATTAATAAAGTTGTCCTCGAAGGACACTCAACCTGTACCAAATAATAATAATTCAAGAACTTTATGTTATGTTGTTGACCTTCGGTGTGACCTTGAACTTTGACTTACACTCAATACTGGTACCAAACTTAATCAAAATTGGATGAAAACTTTGAAAAATATTGTACATACACATACACAGGATTAAAAACAACAACCTCACCCCTTTATAGGGAGGTAATATTTCACACTATTTACTACCCTGATACAGGGTGGTAAAATGTGTTATGTATTCCCTTAGTTAATATGTGTTTTAAAGTTTCTGTAATTTCTTAAAGTCCCTCAAGCAAACACATATTTTTTTCCTGATTCTAGCTCCGCTTCTTAGTTCACCAGTTGGCAATTAACTGCATTTTCTTACAGGAAAGATAGCTTTTGATGTCCCAAAATAAAAGGCTATCTATTCTATTGGTGGGCTTGGTAATGATCAGGGTTTAAAGGTCACAAGGTTGAGGAGTGATGTGCACAACTTGGCTTTGTTTGTTATCGTGTTTTCTGTTAAAAGCCATGTTCCTTGTTCAGCACATTTTTATTTCATCAAACTTTTAACAGACTTAAGAGATTTTTGTTACAACTGAGAATCTTCTTTATTCAAATGATTTTGTTAAGATTTTGATGAGCTTTTGTTTAACTTTTAGCAACTTTTTCCTTTTCATTTTGTAACTTAGTATTGTATGTCACCTTACAGAAAGGGGTAGGGGCATACACTGGACTGGTGAGAGAGTTCACAAAGGTTTCACTTCTTTTCTCTCTCTTGCTAAACTAGTACACTCACAACAGACTCACTTGCCATGGTTTTCTTTTAGTGTCTGATGATAGTAACTATTGTTTGTATATTCATAAAGACTATTGTGCACCTTCCATGTTGCTTCTTTCTTCCTGATGTACTCAGTCATAGTTTGTAGATATAATCAGATACACAATCCAAAACTAGGTGCCCTTCAAACGTTAGAAGGCCCTGACTACTCTCTGGGAAATCCATGTGCTGGGGAATACCACACAAGATTAATGAACAGGTCACAGAAGGAAAACTGCCATCCCTAAATTCTCTTAAGCAGTCTGAATGGCAGTGCTGTTTGTTTATGCTTATATATTTAATGTTGATAATAAATTTATAACTTATTACCTTGTTAATTTGTAAAAATCATTTTTTAGTGTGGCTAACTTTTCACATTACAAATGATATATAGTGTTCACAATGATCTATGTAGTAACTCTATTGTATATGCTTATGTATTTAATGTTTACTTGAACTTCTCCACCACATAGATTTTGACCCCCACTGAAATTAAATTGTGAAGAGTCATAAAGAGGTATCCAAAAATGGGTAGGTCAAGGTTTTTTTTTTTTGAGGCTCTCAGGATTAGCTGCATTGATTTACATGAAAACTGGCATGGACATAAATATTATATTTAAATTTTCTAAATAGTTATACTGTACTAGTGGCCCCTAACTTTATCATGGCTAGTTAGCACCTTTCAGGTATTGAGTGCATACCTGCATGTCAAATTTCAAATTTAAGTGAAAATATGATATCAAAAATTTTAAAACTGTCATTCTGTAACATTTAGTTAGTGTAATTCGCAAAGAAAAATTAAAAAATGTTCTAACTTACATATCTGTGCTGCTCCAAGTAGTCTCGCCTGTAAACAATGTACTTATCAATTTCACAGAATTTTTCAACCCATCCCAAAGTATAGGTATATATTTGCATAGAAAGTATCATCCCTTGAAAATATAACCATCCAAGCCTCCTTTCTCACATCTCTTTCCTGGGAGATGTTAGTGGTTTTTATTAGTAAAGCTCTTTACTGCAATCATTTTATGATGTTACAGCATGTTGTCTGAACAATTACTAATGCAGCTCAGCTTTGAAAATAGCTATAGCCAATGAACAGATAATGGTGAAATTGAAAACAACAGCTTAGTTCAGAGTGACACTTGTAAAGAACATCTCAGAGGACTAATATAAAAAAGGCATTCAAGTAGAAAGGAAGTCATTTTGAAAGACAAGCTTTCCATCATCAGGCCCATTACACCTTTGTTTGTTTATCATGACTAAGCTGTTTAAGTTATCAATAAATATGAATGCTTTCAAAAACAATGTCCTTTTTACCTGAGATACTTTTGTAGATTAGACCTCCAAGATTTTATCTAAAGTGTCATTTTAAATTAGACAGATCCTGCCCATCTTTGTTTGTTTGTCATGAAAACTCTGCCTAAATCAAATAGAAAATAATTGCTACAGCCCATGTTTAAATATAATTGGATAGAGCATGTTATAAACTATTCATGTCAATGTTACATAAACAAAGTAGTCTGAGTATTATAGCTTATTGAGATAATGACTAGCCACAGCTCATGTAGAGGTGTACAAAGGAATCTAATGAGAAGTTAAAACTTAAGTTTCTTTAAATATTCCTCTTGTTTCTGAAAATTATGTTGTTAGATTATATCTGCTTGAAATCTACAGAATTTTTTTTCTGAGATAAGACATCAGGTAAGCTTAGTTAGGTCTTGCAAGTATGAAAGACGATGGCAAAATGTTCCAATAACTCAAATTAATTTATTGATTATAATTGTTAAGTTTGTTTTCAAACAATGCACACAAATAAAATAACTTATTATTTAATGAAAAGAAGCAATATTAAATAGATATAAGCTGGTCAATAACTCAGCAAAATGTTAGCAAAAATCATAATATTTAGCCTCACAAAGATAATAGAGAAGCAACTTTGAAAGATGATGTCCTTCGTCATAAGTAAACCTTTGTCAGTTTTTACTGCATTTTTCATAATTTATAGCCAAAGTGGTGGTTACTCCAATTGGCATATATCAAAAGTAATATGTACATGAATCTTAATCAAGTTCAAACAGACTAGATATACATAAGATTTTATGACAAAATAAAGTATAAAACATTCTTTCAAACCATATCTAATAACAAAATTTTAGAAATCTTAAAACCTATAAAAATGACAAATGCATGAAATACAATTATACTGATTTTCTTTTGGCCAAAACTACATTTAGTAAGTTAAATTTCATGCAATTCGATTAAGTATTTCCACTGAGAAGGAAAAAAAAATCAGGGTATATCAATGACAAATCTCTGAAAGGGTTTTTCTCGAAGCTTTCAGGATTAGAGGAATTGATTTACTTAAAAACTGACAGGAACATATAAACTGTCACTCAATAAAAGTTGTACAAAACTTTTTAAATTTGAAACTAAGTAGCCAAAAGTGGAAAGATCTATTGTTAGAAAGGACAAACTACAAGTTATTAAATGTGATGATGACATAAGTGTATTGCCAGTAAGTAATACAACTTTTAGAGCATTTTACTTATTTTTTGTGGCTTAACTGTTTCCAGCCCAGTATATTGTGGTTTTTACAACAAAGTCAAAAAACAATTAATTCTGTAACATCCTGTCTGACCTCCACACTCTAATTACCTACAAAAAAGAAGTATGCCTAAAATATTCAGATTTAGAATTTTGATATAGTTTATGAATATTTGCGTTAGTTATTGTAATAAAAAAAAATTCCAACTGCTAGCCCTAATTCTACCTCCCCAGCTGTAATTTTTAATTGAGGAGCAGATATATTTAATCTACCAACACGAACAAACATAATTTGGCAACATGCAACACATAGTTGCAACTTTGAATTTTTTGTGTACATATCTGTTGCATATTTCTAGTTCAGATAATTTGATAATTTTTTTTATCTTAGTGGCATAAAAAACTAAAGTTAAACTAACTGCACATTTTTATAACTTCCAAACTTCTAAGGCTAATAAACCACAAATATAGCTTCCTTTTATAGACTGTAAATTATATTAAATGAGGAACAGTTCATCATCCTTTGCCAGAGTTTTGTTCTTTCTTATGCTACATAACAGCAATTAATTATTTCTAATGGTTATTCTGTTTATTTTGTTGAAGTGATTACTATGGCAGTTGCTTCATAAAATTCCCACTGATAATTCAAAACTATGTATTTTTTACACTGGACTTTGCCCAAAAGCTTAGAAAGTAGTGATGGTTCCTTTTTGAAAAGCTTTTCATAATTTCTGAAAGAAGTATGTACAATATAGTTGGATAAATATTATCTATTTTTATAAGTTGAATGATATACAAGATATTTTATAGCAAAATGTTCTTCCCCAAAGAGGGCTAAAGTATGACACAATCAGACCTGTAATTATATTATTGCTGATAAGCATGTGTGAAACCTAGCTTTCAGGTCAACAGTCATAGTTGTAATGGCAATGGTATAATATGTAGTAATGTCATATAGAAATACATTTAATCAAAATCTGTAAGCTTATAAAAAATCTAATTTAGGTTCAAAGATGTTTAATGATTATCATGCTTTATGTTTGAAATGTCTAAGTTTCAGTTAGGTTGTAATTTTTTTTTTTTTTTCAAAATTGAGGTGTTCTGAACACCGGATGATGGAAATGGTTTTTAGATGTTTTGAAAACCTCAATGAAGAATTCACTGAACAAATAGTTATTAAAAGGTAATATTTGAAGTTGTTGTTGTAACATAAAAAAAAATCTGTACTTTAAACCTTTAAATTTTTCTTCATGAAAAGTGCCAAATTAGATTGACAGTAGTTTATCAGCCTAACAACAACAAAACTTCAACATACAAGATAATGAGAAATAAAATAATAAAAATGTTTTTATACATTATTTACAAGCCTTTTTAGTCCCTATTTGTTAACCTTATACTGTTAATTCTTCACATAACTAATCACTCGGATCTTTAAGAAAATAAATAATTAAAATAAAACAAACTTACATAATTCAACCAAGTAGCAATTCTGTTACCAGTTCCCAAACTTTGAAAGGCATTGGTTTCTTCTCGCTATAACATAACAAGTGATAATAACAGTTCATGTTTAACTACAATAATTTAGTTTAAACATTTGCTTTGAAAATATCAAAACCCTTCTGAAAGCATTAAAATAACAAATCAATTACACTGGCTTTACAACTAACTGACTTTAATAAATTTCTAGTTTGTTTGAGCCTTATGCTCTAAAATTGGTGTAATTTAAATAATCAAAATTATTTTTATAACCTAACCTTTGTTTATAAGTAAACATCTTTATAAATAACTGTATGCTATTCACAAAACTTTGTGATTTTGTAGAAATTTCAATGGTAGAAAGTACTTGAAATACTGACTTAAACCTATATTTTTTCTTTGTATCTCATATTTAATTTTTTTTTTTTATCTGGTATAAACCATCTTATAGAATAAAAGCTAATAGATTAGGCCTCATAATGCTAAATATAAGACTAGCTTAAATAATTTTTAAGCTGTATTTTGGTTACAAACTAAATCTTAAACATATATCCTTTCACTTACTCTGGAAAAGTCAAAGTGAGGTTCATAATGTCCACCAATGCCATAATTCACGACTTGTAACTCCTCAGCTGTTGACATTGTTAATCCAGTGAGGTCCTCGATCCTTTGGCTAATCTTTGCTACTATTTCATGCTCCTGATTGGACAGCCAAGCACTATTGGAAAATTAACATTTTTCAAAAAAAACTCGGGAATATGCTATTTTTCTGAATATTTTAAAACCAGTTAGTTAATTATCTATGCCAAAAATACAATCCCTGCATTAGGAACAATTATGGAGAATGTACTTTTTAACCGATAATCTAACATGCAACTAAGAAATAAAAATTATTCATCTTAGCAACATAATTTTTATTATCTGAGCCCAAATAAATTTTTTAACCCCATATACAAATTTAATATTTCTAATACATTTATTGAATTTACTAACTTCCCTCATTAAATTCTAAATACATATTAAAAGAACTGATATATACTGCAAATATCTAAATTTAATTAGAGGCTTTTTTTAATACATGTCCTCAACTGATGATGACAGAAGATACAACTGTAAAAATTTCATTTGGAAGTGGCAACAACATGGCGGTAAATAGATGTTCTATAAAACTCTTTATGGTTACAAGTGTACCGCTTAACAGCATACTATACACTATGTGGTACAAGGTAAATAAAAAATTGGGAATTTAAAAACCTGCAAATAGGGATCATTATCATTACCCCTTAAAGTTAGCTTTCTTATATATACTGGTATTCCTTTAAAAAGCTTAATTACAGGGTAAAACAGAAATTACCAGCCAATAATAATAGGTGAACATTACATGACTATAACATGTACATACTCAATGCTATGTACACTATACAATCATCACCTTTATGGAGCTAACTCATACATCATGAACCTCAATAGTGGTTCATAATGATATGAGCAAAAAAAAAGCCAGTAAAACAAAATAAAAAATAAATTGGGAATTTAAAAGCCTGCAAATAGAGAGCATAAAAAAAGTAAGGAAACAAGGATGGAGATACTGTAGATATTATTTACTTAAACTACAAATCCCTATTTTGGCGCTATGCTGTAGTATTAAATTTGGTGGAGTCAAAATAGACTTTTTAATACCCTTATGACCATCGCTGTACTTTATTTAATATTCTACAAAAGTTTTGGGTGCAATATATAAAGACGTTTTTGCTGTAGGCTGGCAAAAGAAATAATAATAATGATAATTGAACAATTGAGCAGTTTTTGGCATATTTTTTAGATTCATTCTAAGTATCTGACAGTCTATTTTCTCTGAATTTTTTAAACGTGTATTGCAAAGAAGATTTTGAGTGTTGTTTTGGGAAGGAGTTTGCTTTGTAAGGTGGTTTTTGCCATGTACTCTATTAGTGTGTTTTGTCAAACCTGATCGATCCCTTTTATGAACCACTATCGTAGTTCACAATATTAGTTTTTATTGCACTATAATTAACTTCTGGAATAAAAAAATGTACTGAAATTATGAAAGTTATTTACATTTGTTTCATGTGAAGAGGAGTATATATACAATAAACACCTTAAAACTTGGTACTTATGTTTCAAAGTGTTTATATGTTGAACTTTACAGTGACACTCCTTATTAAAGATATCATTTAATACAAATTTAAAATTATTATGTATACTTAGAGGGAATTATATGCAATGTAAATAAAGATGTATGTGTATTTATTTTTTTACTACTGGATGTATATGTTAACACAATATAAATGTTTTATTATACTCTTATTTTTAAAATTATTATCATACATGAATAGGTGCATTTATCAATACGATAACACTAAGGTGCTGTAGAAGTTCATCAGGAAAAACAACAATGTGATGGTAAACTGATTTTATATAAAACTCTTAAATGTACCAACATAAATGTTTTAAAAGCATTTTGTGTAAAAACACACTTTACAGCTATGCCATGTAGTGGTTTTTATTTCATTATAATTGTAAATTTAGTAATAAATTGTAATTGTAACTTAGATGTAAAAATAGTCAATGATTATACTACTTCATGTTTGAAATGCCTTTGATGTAAATACACACTTGTCCTAATATATCACATTCTTCTGTAATACTATATTAATACATTTCAGTTGAAAAATAAATGTGTTGCACAAACCTTTATCATTACATCATTTGAAATAAAAGTTTTACGCATAACAAAAAACGGTTCATACAAAATATACTTGCTTTAAGAATAAATATGAAAAATGTTCAGTACAAAAAATAGCCATTATTCAATAGTACTTTTCAAATTAGAGAAAGCTATCTATCAGCATTACAGAATTTTGAATTGTTTTTTAATTACTCTAAACCATAGTGAAAATTACGTTTCCATTATTTTATTTTTTTCACAATTTTAAATCTTCATAAAATTCTTTACAACTCTCAAAGATATGTCATGAAAAAAAAAGAATTGTTATTCATACTACCATTTTGACTAACAGTAGACAAGGGAAAATTGTTTAAAATGTACCAAGTTAACTCATGGAATAACAAGTTGTATTCAAATTATGAAAGCCACATGTTTTTTGTACTTGAAGAAGAGTATATATAATATACACTTTAACAGTAGTTATGCTTGAAAGCATTTATATGTTGAACTTTACACCAATGCTCCTTCTTAAATGCAAGTTTAAAATCTTCATTATTATTCATACTTAGAATGTATTATATACTATTCAAGTAAAATGTATGAGAACATCTTGGGAGAACAGCATGCTGGTAACTTTATGCTATGTTTACATAAAGTTCCCTATTGTGATAATTCACTTTGGTGCTATTCTAAGTGACAGTAAAACAATAAACCTAAAAGACCAGATTTGAACTGTATTAGCTTTGGCTATAAGAATAAAGTATGCAATTGCCTGTAACAATATGCAGACAGTCTAGAAAGAAAAACAGCAATATAGATTAGTTTTTTATTTTTCTGCAGTGGTTACAAGGTCTGCCAAATGGACAGAGTCTGTATACAGTGTTAGGGTAGAGATATAAAACTTAACTGATAAAATTTTTAATATTCATTTAGAAGGTTTTAGAGACTATGCAAATAAAATTTGAAAACTGTTAAACAAATAAAAGTATTTTTAATTTTAACACAAAATTCACCTTGCACTCAGACTAGTCAGACGCTGACCTCACAAATTTACAGACAAATCTTTAGTAAATACAATTAAAAAATCTGATTTTTCTGTGTACAAAAGACCTGTAATGTTTATTAAAAACTTGCTAAATTTTGTGAAGATACACTTACTACGTTAAAAATTATATAATATGTATAGATTCATGGTTACATGGAGGTTAAAAGGTCAGTGAAAATGACTGATCCCATACATGGAAAGTTAAGGTTAGGATTTGAAGCAGTTAATTAAAAATTAAGATCACAAGATGGGGCTAGTGCATCAATTTGAATTTCCTTTATAGCTTGCAGTGAAAGGATTAGAATACTACTATTGGCTGTCAAGCAGCAAAAATGAGCATGGCTTAGTGACCAGGTCAAGATGTCCAATTAAGATTTAAGCAGGTAATGAAATTATTAGTTTTCTACCAATTAGAGAATGTATATTTAGCTTAGTAACTACACCTACAACCAAGGAAAGACAAAGGCTGTAATGCTTCTTCAAAACAATAGTACTCAATATTATCCAATCAGTATGGTATTTTATTTATTAGTAGCTTCATTACTATTGATTTAGTTACAGTAGTCTTACAGAAAGTTATTTGCTGATGATATATGTTCAAATAAAGTGTCAATAATGGCAGAATGTTTCACTTCTTATATATCGAACATTTTAGAATCATTCCTGCCTTCAAGAATTTTCATAACTTGACCCTTAAATTCATTTCTGTGTATGTAAAAAGTAAACTATATTTTACTTGCACAAGTAGATTCTCGAGATTAAGAATCAACCATATATGTAAATACGTAAATGTTTAAATGTAGCTCAGTATTGTTACGTAAAACTGAAATTTCTAGAATGCCTCAACATGGCTATAAATATAACCAATGCGATGCACCAAAGAGAGTATCTATTATTAGTTCGTTATAATCAGTGTGCTATAAAACTTCAGAAGCTATAACTGTGATTGTTATAATGCTTACTAATCAGAAAACTTCAGATATTTAACCAGGAACCTTTACAATGTTCAAACATTACAAATTATTTAACTTTAGTGGATTCTCATTGGACATTAGTATTTTTATGAAAACATTTCCTAACGTCACGGGTGGAAAAATCGGCGTGTGATCAGTGAAGGACAAAGCTAGCTAGCTTACCATTAAGTGAATTATAGTCATGTCAACTCGCTCATCGTGAACCCTCGATAAGATATCAAAGAAGTTCCAGACTAAATGGAAAATTTTACATTGTTTGTAAGTTTGTGAAACTTTTGTTTATAAATCATTGCTTGTAATAATTATTTGTAATAATTGTTATTGTAAATTGTACTGTTGTGTGTATATTACAACGTATTTGTGTTAAAAAAGAAAACTGTGTATCAATCTTGTTGGCAAATGTCATATACTGACTATATATCGACATATATTCAAATACTAAATCCAAAGTACAGTTTAACTACTAAATTTCAATTTATCAGTTTACTTAATTTCAGGCCATTTGAAATTCTAATATGTAACAAAGAACCAGTATTGAAGAGAGACTGATTGTGATCTGAGAGCATATACTCCACAGAACGAACCCTCCCATCAATATCAGCACCACCCAAAAGTGGATTGTGTCCATTAATGTCTCCCAAGATGAAAAAGGGAGATGGCAACTGTTCTATGAGAGCATCAAGGTCTGATTGATTGTAAGTTTCTCCGGTAGACAGGTAAAGAGAACAAACAATGATGGTACAGCCCAAGGAGATACGGACAGCTACAGCTGTATTGAGCAGCACAGACAATGTGGCTATGTGCTGGTCAACCAGCAGTACCACACCTCAATGAACTCACTCATCACTCATTCCAGTAGAAAGAAAACTGCCAAAAGGTGACAGTATCAAGTAAGTCTCTGGATTGCTTCCTGTAAGGAGAGACACATGGGATGATAGGAATCGATCAAGGCCTTAATGGCATCCAAATTAGAATGGAAACCTTGATAGTTCCACTGAATCAAAGTGGCCATTTGTATTTAGGTGGAGGAGAACTGGGCAGAAAAACCCTTCTGTCTGTGACCATGATGCTTTGCTTTAGTAGAAAGAGGTCTTTCGACTTCCTGGGAACCTGCCCAAGGTCAATTGGGCAGGTCTCTGTCAGAGGATGGAGACTCCAAAGACTGAGGACGAGACTGAATAATGGTTCTGCATCTTGGGGCCAAATGAGATGGACTGGATTAGTCACTAGAAGTGATGGTGGGGTCAGAGACAGGAGTAGACATAGACTTGTCAACTCGTGCAACCATGGTGTGAGAAAGACTATGATGGAGGCATAGAAAGATCTGTCTGCACTCCCACTGTAGCAGTGGAATGAAGAGAAGCAAAATAAGTCTGAGGTTGAATAGGGGACAACAACTTCTAAACCTCAGGGTAAGAAATGTTTACGGTATGTAAACATTGAACCTCTTTCTCCTTCACCTACTTAGGGCAAAATCGAAAGTAAGAGGGGGTGGGAACCACCAAAATTGACAGAGTGAGGGTCCAGTTGATACTCATGGGCACCATGGTCTTTGTCACCACGATGATCACATGTCAAAAAACCACAACAAGATGCCTTTGAATGTCCAAATCACTGACAGTTCAGATAACCTGCCTTGACAGTGGCAGGTTGTAGTGGTAATGTAAATGTCAACACAGGAACATTGGTAGGCAGGATAATTTCTTTTTTTATGAGTGTACATGCATCACACAGCAGAAACTCCTTGGCTGGAGAAACCAGCAATGATCTCAGACTTGGGAATGTTTCATAAATCTCTCTCAACAATCACTCCTCAGGAGGAATTCAAAGTAGCAAGGGAAGTAACCTCAATAGGTATATCCCCAATGGCCTTCGAATTCAGGAAGAGTTCAGTGTGTTTTAGTGTAGATGTTTCCACCAAGATGTCCCCAGAATGCAGCTTTTTAAGCAACTTTGGAGAGCCAGGAAGCTCCTCTAATCCCTTCCGAACAAAAAAGAGAGACACTTGTCCTAATGTTTGTCAGAGGTAGAATGTAAGATTAGAAAACGAGGTACAGGAACAGATTGAGGTGTCAACTGCTGTTCATAGTCCTCCAAACGTGGTCACTTTCCTATTAATGAGTTTTTTTTTTTTTTTTTTTTTTTTTTTTTATTTCATCATCGGTCACTGGGTGCAGAATCCATACAAAAGAGAGAAACTTCATTGCCCACTGACCCCACCCACCATGGAGTCCTACAAGGAGACACACTACAATGCTAAAGTAGAGCTCTCTAGAGGTGCCAGGGTTTTGTGGGCACTATACCAAAACACCAGTATTAGGCACAATGTCCACAACACCTGTTGAGAACATTCAACACTGGTACTTAATTGACCCTAATGCAACAGGACCAACCGAATGACCCTGGGGGGTCTACCCCAAGGCCACCCATCTACAGGAATACAAGACCAAAGTGGTGTGTAAAAGCATCACCAATATAAACCGACCCACAAATGACACCCCTCAATCACCAGGGTCCTCTCCTCCCTTTGACGGGATGCCATGCAGGGCAAACACGTGGGTGGACGTTTGGATCCCAGAGGAGGTAACTGAAGATACAGAACCTTCCATGGGAGGTCTCCTCACCACGTACAGGAATCTACCTGCAGGGGTCATTTCCCGAATGTATAGAAGGGAGGTAAAATTATACACAAAACAAATATAGTTTTTAAGTTAAGTTACTGTATTGCTGAAAATGCTGTTTGTGTCATATTTAGTGTAAAATTATTATTACTTATTGTAAAACCTTACTTTCAAATATAAGTTTGTGAATTCTTTATTTTGATGTATGTAGAAATATTAATACAGAAAAGTGAATATATGGAAAGCTATGTAACTGTTTTGTTTTCACTCACTGGTTATCCCAAGAAAAATGAATTAATTAACCAATAGGTAAGCCAATCTGGTAAATAAACAAAATTATTAAGAATAACAATTTTGTTTTATTTATTCACTTGTGTTTATTTCTTTCCTTTGCTATTGTTCAAAAACTGTGTATGTTACTGAATCTATACTTGTGGATATCAAAATTTGGACATATCTGATTGATAACAGTGGAATGGAATAACACAACAGTACTGAACTCACCTCTTGAGTTATACACAAATAAAATGCAGCATTTGTTATAGTTGATTAGTAAATCATAAGTGGGTGATTATATATTGGGTAAAGTATTATATTTATATTTCTGATCATCAATAAGTGATTAGGTATTGGAAAAAGTATTATATTTCTATTCTGATTTTTGGAAATGAGTAAAATAATAAGGTTTCTTCAAATTCATTATTTAGATACAGTGTATAAAAATTCCAAAATTATAAATGTGGGTATAAATACATTTACAACAAGAACTGTTTCTTGTGATTTAATTTTGACAAGATTTTTCTCAACTATTTGCTTCAGTTGACTATTCTGAATACAAAAGACAGGAAAAGGGTCTTCAAATATTGAGAGAGAAATGTGATTTACTAAAGGAGTGGTAATGCAGGAAAAAGATGAAACAATGGCAGCATATGTTAAATTTTATTAGTGCCTCGTGGCTATTCCATACAGTTCTGGTCCAAGGATAAGTTAAAACATGAAGTGTTCACGTAGTTCCACTTATCAGTGTATGATATATACATATATACATATATACACATATACATATATACATATATATACATATACATATATACATATATATATATATATATCGACAGTCATTCTTTCAAACAATAAAACATATGAACTATTACCAAAAATACCAGTTTTCACTAAAAGAAATGAAATCCCATTACTCACATTCACACCAAGTAGGCTGTGTACAGCTATATCACTTTGTTTCTAGTATAAAACCAAAGAATAACTTGTTGTCGTGGAATTATTCATCTACTAAACAGAAGTAAATTGGTGAAAATATATCAAATAATACATCTGTCCTGTTCTTTATTGTGATTTATCAATGCTATCATAAGCAGCTTGTATTAGATACTATACTATTAATTTTACCTTTATACTGTGTGTAAATTATCATATAATAATATATACACTCAACCTGTGCTGTAATTTACTTAATTTTGTGATAACTAATTCATAGATTGCTATGTCCTATTATGAGTATTTGACCTCTGACTGAAAACAATATATTTTGGAAATTATTTTCATGCATAGCATAATGAATACTTTGCAGGTTTATGACACATAGCTGTACATTTTGGTCTACTATCATTGCTGCTATTTTTTTTTCGATTTCTGCAGTATATGAATGCTTTAGAATATTTTAGTCAGCTTGATGACATGCTACTGGTCAGATTTGTTGCCTAAAATGACGAGATGCTAATAATTGTATCTAGTTCTATCTCTAGCCTGAAGACAGATGTACTAGTTTACACTTTACCTCACAATGTTTTTTTGCTACTTTCTGGGAAAAGTAACAACTATTTTCCCATATAACAACTTTTCTGATGAACAATCTTTTTGTTTCAATTTTCTTTTTTTATTTAGTGACACATTTAAATTTGATTGTGTTCATGTGAACTTATTAATGACCATTCAATAAATGATTTAAATATCAAATTTATGCAAGTTTTATTTTAGTAATTTTTACTGTATTTAGATATACAATTATTTTTATCAATTCTATAAAAAAATCAACTCCAGTAGAAAAAGTTCTACAATTATTTCCTTAAAGAAAAAAGAAATGCCAATAGGTTTAACCATTTTAGAGAAAAATGTGAAACAAGATTTGAATTTTGACTTTAAAAAACAAATTATATTATTGTACAATAGATTTTTTTAGGTAAGGTACCTGTTAAAACGTAATATAGATTCTCAGTTATACAGTAATCACGTTTACTTATCGAATAATCATCATATCAATAAGTTATGTAAAACTAAAGTTCTGCATTTTAACTATGGTAAGCCAGATCTTAACCTTAAGATTAGTAATTCATGCTTATGTTCAACATGATCAATCCCTTCTAATGATGACACTTATAATTGCTTTACTAACCTTTTAAGCTTCCTTGTCATTATGTGTTACATTTAATATAATATCCACAAAAAGACATTATCAGCAGCTGCTCTGATCAGCATCCATATCCCCCAGTGCAAAATCTTTGGGCCACATCTACAACTAATAAAATGAATGCAGCCATTGTGTTTCACATACAAAGTTGGTTTGATGTGTCCATGACTGGGACAATGCATTTTACAAGTACTGTAAAACCAGCCACAAGATGTCACATGACATTATGTGTGGAGATATCTCCAGCTCAGTCACAAAGAGCGTGTGCAGGCATACTATAATTAATTTTACATACATATTTTGTTCTAAAGATGGTCAGGTTAATACACTGAATGTTTTACCTTTTACAAATCCGGTAATTTGCCATTTCCAACTCTCCAGACTTGTAGTTTTGAACAGTTGCTCTTTTCAACTATTAGGAAAAAAAAAAGAAACAATTAATTCACTGTTTGAAGCTTTCATATTTCTATTTTAATAGTTTTTGATATAAGTTTGATAAGAAAGCAAAATTACTAAATATTAGAGTATACTACACAAACATGTTCATTGTGAAACATCTACCCGTTCATCACTGTCAACCCTTAGATGAAAACTCATTTCTATCTAAACAAAATAAACATGCCATAAAAACATTGTTACTTTTATAAACTAATTACTTTTTACCAGAGGCGAAGATTGTGATAAGCCACAGTGTTAAATTATAGAAACAAATATATAACACTGAGTATTTAAAAGAACTTTTTTGATCTGTTTTACACTGTGCTCATTTTGTAATTAAAAGTTTGAAAGGGAAATAATTGTTACTATAATGAAACTTAAAAGTTCCTCATTTTGAAAATTAACTAAACTACAATGATAGCTTTTTTAAAAGTAGATATTTAGAAGAAACAAAGTACTGAAAACAAAGAATATCCTTAGAATTACAGAAACAATAGTAAATTATACTAGTTCTAAACATTTTTTAATTTTCAAACCAAATACAATGGTCAATCATTTTAAAGATAATTTTAATTATAGTGTTTCTTACCAAAGGAGTTGCAAGGGTTTTAACAACTTCTATTTCTTTATCAGATAAAATATTGTGATACATAACAATACGTGGTCTTAAAAATGCTTCTTCTTCTTTCACAGGCTGCAGCAAGTAGTAGGGATGATTGTTTGTATAGTAATGGCACTTCAGTTTCCCTTCTTCAATCTTATTCTAGTAGGTGAACGAATGACAACAAATGTTATAAATAATAACAATGAATGAATTAATGAATAAAATTGTGTTAAAATATATTAACTGATAAATAATGTGATCTTGCAAGAGGTCACAAAGTTCCATTTTCACATCAATGTTATCATACTACTTAGGATCAAAATATGAAGCCAATAATTATGACCAGCAATATCAAGTATATCCTGGATCACTTAGTAAAACTAAGTATGCTATTATGTAAGAAAATAACTGATGAATAGAGTCAATACACTAACAAGCTGAAAATAATATTAAGCCATAAATATCATTAACAGCGAGTGTATCCAAATGATGATTCATTCTAAGTTAATCATTACAGGATTATATATCATATCAGCCTTTTGGTGACTGTTGAAGTAGAAACTTTATCAAGTTTATGTAGTATTGCAACAGTGGTGGCCATTCCTTTCTTTGCATTCCTCCATATAGAGTGCTAATGCACTCTCTGAGATATACAAGACATCTATCTGTGCTCTGTCCAACTCAGGTAATTTAACTATGGATCTTAGCTGTGTAAATATACAAATGTACTGTTGATCACTGGGGGACACAGTTCCTACCCACTCATGGAATAGGTTACTATTCTAAGGGAGGCTACTATGTATTATATTGTTTGTTTATTTAACAGCTCAATTAAGGATGCATGCATTTTCTAATTTACTATTAAGTAATTACAATGATATGATACAAAAATAGCTGAAGGGTGATCAACCATTCTGATCTCACCATTAATTTTTCTCCTCTGCACAGCATTTCATATTTTTCTCTCTCAGGAATATCATACACTGATCGTTTGAATTCCATGTAAGTTTCTTCAACCGGTACATCTCCATCATCTCCTTTCTTCTTCTTCTCTGATCTCTGAAGTGAATTCTCAAAAAAAATTTTGTTACCACCTGCTCTTGGATGATCAGGAACTGAAATATAAATTAAAAGTTGTTTTCTTCCTTTCCCTCTATAAATGATTTGTAGAATTAGCTCAAGAATAACAACTTCTGTATTTTTGGTGCTAAAAAACCACATTAAAGAACAATTTGCAAATTATAATTCAATTTTACAACATTAGTTTTCTTGTATCTGTTGTAATAATGAAAATTCTTTTTTCTTAAAAAAATGAATAAGGGAACATACTTTTTCACTTTTAAAATTTGAAAATAAAGACCAAAATTAGACTTCAAACAAATTTTTAGTATGAAAATATAGATCAAAATACTAACCAATGTTTTAGCCCTCTAAAGAAAGTATTTTCTAAGTCAATGTCTGACACATTTTAAAAAACTTGTCCTTCAGGAGTGGCAGATGCCATTTTAATCTTGCCAATTTTGTAATTTGTATCTAATTTGTTATATAATACTGTCAAAATAATTTAGAAGTTGAGAAAACAGTAGTTCTAATAGTGTCTGAAAGACTTGTTTCATATATGTGACAAAAACAAATATTAAATTGCTATGACACATTTAATCTAAACTAAGATTTCAATTACTGAATAATTCAGAACCAAGAGCACTTGCTAAAATTACAGTGAATTACAATTCTGCTAAAACACAATGCATTATAATCATCTTTATTTTTCAAGGTCAAGAGGACATTCTTTAAATGAGTTAGACAACCCACTTTAGTTGCTGAAATTTTTTCCATTGGAGCTATGTTTCAGCTATTTTACTGCATCCATTATCAGATGAAATGCCTCTCCAATAAAGTGTAAAAGTCACAGTATGAAAAAACAGACTATATTTTGCTCAAAACTGACAATCCTGGATGCTGCACGCAGCAATATACAACCAGACTATAATACATGGTTCTAAAATATTTTAAAATGTCTATCTGCTAATAGTGAAGAAAAACTACAGTTGAACAGATGTGGGTGTAGAACTATTTGTCTGAACCAGAGTTTTGCTTTTCCCCAATATTAATATCAAAAATTTTAAGAGTGACTGTAACTTTCAGTTTATTTTGATTATCATTTCAATACTTCTAAAAAATTGTGGTTACACTAAGAAGAGTGAAATGTATATACAAATTTTGAAAAATAATGTCACTTACAAAGTTGATAGAATTTTTAACTAATCTTGGAACTTAAAACTTTTGGCTTTACAATCCAAAAGTATCAACTTCCCAAATTATATAGAATGCATGTGCCACTTTGGACAAATTGACTCTTTAATATAAGCTGCTGGGACTATGATGTGTTATTCTTGTAAACTTGGGATTATGACTCCAAAGATTACCTCGTTTAATGAAGTCAAAAAACATAATCCATGCGTACATATTTGTGTTAGAAACCCTGCAGACAAATTAAATTTCAATACAGCTTCAGATGACAAGCTTTAGATGTTAATAATAATCTTTATCACTAAAATAAAACATTTTTTACATGTATCATCCTAACCATTTAACTCACCTAATTTCAATAAGTTACTTGTAAGCTTCAAGGCATGTCTTGTATTCCCTTGCTGAAAAAAAAAAAGAGTAAAAAATTTTATTAAATTTGTATCTCATCACTGAGATTCAATTATAGATATCAGATATCAGAAAATGGTTGAATAATAAAATCTGTGAAATTAAAGACTAAACTTGTTCTCTTAAAATTTCTTTTGGCAACAATAAAAAAGCTTCTAAGTTTCAAGTAGCGAAGAACAATGTATCTGTATTTATGATTATCATTACTGTCAGATAGCAAATTTGTCTTAATTTGAATTAGCCACAAGACATAATGTAGTTATAATTTTATTGTAATGGCTATATTTATGCCAGTTGTAACACAATTTATTTCAATGGCTACATATATGATTAATGTTACACATGTGCAGATAGCGAAATTATTGGAGAAGGAATGCTGTCAAACATGGCAGCAAGTTAAACACTTCCCAACTTGGTTATTAGCCCAATGCTATATTTGAAACATGATATACACGGGACATTTAAAAATACAGGATTATGTGGGGATCTAAATATGTAACAGTCAATACATCTTAGTCTAAGGCTCAAAATGCTATAACCAAACCATAAACACATATATTTTGTCAATGTACAACTTAAGATACATATAATTATGTCAGTACTTTGGTCATGATCAAGACTCAAAAATACATGGTTGCACATGCATAGTGATAATGGTGTAAATACAGCCATAAGAAAGGTTTTAATGAGCTAATCAAATAATCAATTCCTTGGATAAAACCTAAACATTGTAGCAGGAACAGTGAAAAATATCAGGTGTGTTTAAAGCACTATCTCATCTCAGAAGAACACTTCCTGCCCTTCAAAAACCTTGGAAAATATTTTCTTTAACCCTCTCAACTGATAAGACTAGTGGAAAGGCAGCTTGTCAACAGCATCTGCTGCCAACTCTTGGGCTACTCCAATTGAATAGTGGGATTTTACTGTCATTATTATAACGTACTCACAGTCCCAAAGTGCAGATTGTGATTTTATGGCAATGGTACATGGGTTCTCATATACACAGTCTGGCACATTAACCACTAGGCTATGTCCAATTGAGATAAAAACAAAATAAAACTATACATACATACATAGAAAAATTATAAATGATTTACTGGATTCACCATTAAGGAATGTTACATAACTGGCATTCTAGAATTTGTACATGTAAAACCAGTGGCTATTATCATAACAACCAATATCAATCAGCAGAAACTTTGATTGTTCAACTTACATTAAATTAAAATCAATGTTAACAATTTCCTTACATGACAATGTATTTCTGATAGATAACTCACCTGTGCACACAGAATAGCTTATTTTCATCTTGAATTTGCATAATCTGCCAAAGAGGTTTGTAAGTCTCCAGCCCTCTAAATCTCCCATCTAATCTCATATTAAACCACATGGACTTGGGACACTGCATGATGACCTAATCATGCATCAGAACCCTCCACCAATAGGAGTGCAACACAGCTCTATGCACAATGATGCCCTCTACATTCATGCTCATTTTTAGACAAAGAAATAAGTAAAGGTGCAGAAGTGAGCATCTTTCAGAAATATATTTTCAGGTAAAGAAAATGTTAACTTCCAAAATGAAACTCATCTCCCACACACACAGAATAGCTAAAATAACACACTGAGGTGGTGGAGGGACCAATGCAAGGATTACCTAAATAGGCTCCTTTAAGAAAGCTTCTGAAGGAAGCACATATTTTTAAAAGCCATCAAGCTCTAGCTAGAGAAATGGGCAGATACACAACTCTGTTACTGGCTTTTCCCATGATAGCCCTTGGAATGGGTACGGTTTGGAAATGTAATATGTATATATATATATATATATATATACTATGAGAAAACCTTATACAGTCTTGCAGAACACCATATCTTACTAGGGTGAATGGTATGATCGCTTTCCGTTATCCTGGCTTAATGCAGATTTTGGATATGTATACCCTGGAAGACAACACTAACGACCTATTGGGATCCTATAGTAAGTTAGTTGCGAATAAGGAAAATATAAGTACACTCACTTCTTTAAAGTCGAAAGGTGGAGTGAAGAATGGCTAAAACTCTCCAGAGAAGACACAGCAATTTGGTGGAGATAGTGGCAGGTGAACATATGTGGGGTAGTTAGTCTGCATGCCAGCCTATACAATCTTCTCTGGAACACAGTGAAAATGGGCTGCAAGAGAATGTGTAAGATGTCAAATCTAGTGAGAGGAGACACAAAAGAGCTAATGATCACCCACCAACAAAGAATAAACCAGATGGATGAGCTGAAAGATCTATCCAGTAAGGGTGAAGGAAGAGAGGTCTTTGGTAGAGGAGGAGTCTCAAGGAATGAAAAGACTGACAGGAACCCCAAAAGGTGAAAGTGCAAGATAAATAATGAGTGGGCCATACAGGACATAGGAGTCTGTCTGGGTCAGAATGATTATATGAGTGGAATGTGGTAGAATGCACTTCCCAATAACCCAGACTGATGAAAGAGGTAAGGTGTTGTAAGGTAGGTCAACCAGGGGAGAAATGGCCAAGGATAGACCAACATTGATAAGCCTGCCATCTATGTTGGTACATAGAAGAAGTGGAATGGCAACAAGAGTGGAACAGAAAGAAAGCTACATGATCAAATAGTCCAGCTCAACATGTGATAGACTGGACAAATCCCACACATGACAATGAAAGGATGTTACTCCTTGATGAAAGAGTGATGTGTGTAGTTGGACCAGAAGGAATTGAATGTTGGGAAGAGGTAGGTGGCTTGGTTGGTAGAAGACAGAGTAATGGAAACAAAGGTTGGGCCAGTAGGGGTTACCAATATGACTTTGCAAGGGGTGTCCCAAATCAGAACAAAGACCCAAGAAAGGTGTAGGGGCATAAAGGAGGCATCAGCAGCCATGCTGATAGGTGAGGTAGGGAGACCAAGAGAGGGAGTTTAGTATTGATGGGTGTGGCAAAGGCATCTATGACATAAGTTCTGAGTCGAGAACAGATTCAATGGAAGATTTAAGGATAGAAGGACAATTCCAAGGGTAGGATGCAGTCTCGATGAGAAATACAGTTTGCGACAATGCTTGATGCACCTGGAATGTGACAGGCTATTAAGAGCACCCAACTGGAATAAGTCCAAGAGAGGAGGTCTAAAGTCTGAAAGCAAAGGGTCCCAGAACTGGTGCTCCCTTGGTAGTTGACAAGAGACACACCCATATAGTTGTCTGAGTGGATCATTACCAAATAATCCACAAGAAGGGGAAGGAAATGAGAACTGGCCTGATGGACAGCAAGCAGTTTGATACGTAGCAAACACTCCTCCAGAGTCCAATAACCCAAAGTTAGAGAGTCGTTGAGGGATGCTCCCCATCCGAAAAGAAAAGCATCCATGAAAAGGTGAACGTCTGGTTTGAAAGGAGGTAATGGAATGCCTTAGGTGGTGTTGGAGAAGTCTAGTCATCAAGCAAGATCCTCCAATGGAGGAGGATTGGAGAGGACAGTGAATCCCTGAAAAGATTCCATTGGTCACACAATGTTTACTGTAGAGGATGCTCATTTGCATAGTCAAATAGAATGAGGGATTCCAGAGAGGTCATGGTTCCCAAAAAGAGATAAAACCTCTAGCACTGAATGTGAAGATAAGGGGCAAACTTTGGTGACCAAGATCCCTTAAGCAAACTGGAGAAGACTGGGCATGGCTGAGTGAGAGTTGAAGAGAATCCCCAGGTAGATGAGATATTAGGTCATGTGAAGAAATTTTGATGAGTCACCCTAAACGATTGGCTTCCTGGTGAAGAAGCGATATGTGTTTGAAGGAGTTTACCTGAAAATAGGTGAGGAGAAGCTAATCGTTTATGTAGAAGTGCAAGGATGTGTGTCACATTCTTATTGGTGGAGGGTTCTGCTGCATAATTAGGTCATCATGTAGTGTCTCAAATTCATGTGGTTTCACGTGAGATTAGGTGGGAGTTTTCTCAATGCTGGTGGCTTGCAAATCTCTTTGGCAGACTGCACAAATTCAATAGGAAAATAAGCTATTCTGTCTGCAGAGATGAATATTCATTTCAGAAGTTATGTCTTCATTACATGTTGAAATTTTTTCCTTTAGACTTGCACAAAATATATTTTTCATGAGGTAAGTGAGGACTATGCTATGAATACACAAAATTTAACTTGGAATAATATTACAGAGCCTAATTAAGTTTGCATTTTCAAGTACAATTCATATTTGTTGTTTGCCTTTTTTTTTAATATTTCATACCAGAAAGTGTATCAAAGTTCCAAAGAATACCTACAGTGGGATATCTGCTAGTATCATAAGACATTACTGTTAAACTATTTAGTGGAACTAAGTATAAACTTCAATGCACTGATATGATAAAAAAATTTCATTAAATCCATAGTTATACAGCTTTTATGCATAGTAATATCTAAATTGCATATAAGAGCATAAATAAGAACCATTTGCTTTGAACTTGCTAAACTCGCGTCTTTTCAGTACCAGTAAATAAGCAAAACTTTTCCCTTTCTTTGCAAGTAATACAAATAACAATTAGAGCTGGATGATTTAATTGGTTATCTATGAGCATCAATTACAGTGATTAGTGTCACCTAAACTAACTGATCAATTGAAATCAAAATTAAACTGATCAATGTTACAAAAATACTCAACTAATCATAATTAGTTTCTGATTATCACTGTGTTCAGTTACACCAACAATTGATTAATTAAAATTAAGATTAAATCGACTGTAACAACAATAACTAATTGAAATTATTTGTTCTGATTATTACATCTATCAACACAGTCAAAATGTTGCCATTATAACTGTTTGTTGTTAAGTATAAAGCTACATGTTGGGTTATCTATGCCCTGACTACTGGAGATATCAAAGCAGCATGGGTCAGCATGGGTTGGTGTTTTGGTGTGGGCTCATTATTTGATTCAATTTGTCATCAAACTTACCCTGTTTCTTTTACTGGCACTGTCTTTGAAATTCTGACTACAAGGAAAAAAACTGGCTGGCAGCACCCACTGCCAACTCTTTGGCTACTCAAGTGTTAAACTTACTGTTTTTTTACAGTATTATGTTCATAATTGCATAACTGTATTTTTAATGTTACACAATCCGGCGTAGATCTAGGGGGGGAGCAAACTCTTCCTCCATTTGTTTTAAAAAATTAATTTAAAAAAACAGGAACGGTGTCCTTACCCAATATAGTATCAAAATAAGAAAGAACATTAGATGCCAATGTTTTAATTTCATTGGGCAATTAATTACTATAAAAGCTTTTTTTTTTAGGTTTTCTAGAATCAAAACAGTAATCTAGTAATCTAGTTAAGGCCTCAGCCAATAACTGACTGTTTCTAAGCTAATACAACAATATAAACATGAATTAAACCATGTCATGGCAAATTTTCACAACTTGGCTTTTTCTAAACTCTCTAACAATGTGTCTAGGTTTATAGGGATTTGTTTCAATCAAAGTTAGTATTGTTTAGGGGACCTTAAACTCTTATATCATTGTTTCATTGTTTACAAGTTTAAAGTATATATATACTGAAAACCTATTTTTAGGCATAGAAGCAAATGATTTGAGTAGCAAAATGACACCAAAGGACAAAACTACAACTGACTTCAATGAAAAAAAGTTCCAAATTGCTTATGTTTTTTCTGGAAAATACTTGCTGAAGAAGATGCCAATCAATATAACTTGCTAAAGCGACTACCTGCTATTGATCCTCAGTGTTATTGTAGCAGCATTGGTCAGAGGTATATCTATAACAAGACTACAATAGTTACAAATGTTCTCACAGTATGATTAGAAGGTGACAATTTACCATTGACATGCCAGTTTTTGAAAATGATCAATGTATTGATTCATAGTAGTTTTCTGTTTTTAAGTCTGAAAGCTTTCCACATTTGGCATGGATGATCAAGGCTGTCTTGAGCTGCTTCTATGGTCTCATGGTGGAACAGTAATGGGTGACATCATAGACTCCAGATCAGGTTAATCATCAAAACATACAGTAATATTCAAACTGTAAGGTATACATTTAGAAGTGTAGAAAAATCAGCTGTCTAAATGTTCTACAAGGCAGAACCCCTAAGTGATCATTTGTCTAACACTCTGTAAAAACATAAGAACATCCTACAAGTCCCTAAAACAGGAATATGAAGAGCAAAGAAAGATCAAGCCAAATAAAGCTTAAGCATCACGTCAAATAAAGATGCAATCTACAATCAAAGGGTTAGCCAGTTTGCCAAAGTGATAGGCCAATGAAAAAGTGAACAAACCAGCTAAGAGACCCAACAAAGCCCATCATAGTCACTGTTGAAGAAAGGACAGCAGCCAAAGTAAAAACTATTCACCTTATGCAATAACAAAAAAATTCAGTGTTTATCTCTCTGGATATGGGGTCGGTCCTATGGGACCATTTTTACTTGTGTATAGTTTTAATATTACAACTTTTAATACAGTGTGTGTATCTTCACAAAATTTGGTAGACTTTTGGTACACATTACAATTATTTTGTACACAAAAAAATCAGCTTTTTTAATGAAATATTTTTACTAAAGATTTGTCCATGAATAAATTGAGTATTTATTCTGAATAGTCCGTGTGCAATGTGATTTTCATGTTAAGATTAAAAATACCTTTTTTCATCTCAAACATCTCAGATTTGATTTGTATTTTCTCTAAAATCTCCTAAATACATTTCAAATGTTTGTTTTCACTAAAACTTTATATTTTATCTGTTATTTTCTCAACCCTAACTCTATACAATGTTGGTCAATTTGACTGACCTCGTAACCACCAAAAAAAAATAATCTAAATTACCATTTTTTTCTTAATAGACTTCAAATTGTAACATGAAACTACATTTGTTTATCCTAAGTAGCTTTAAACTTGTAACAGTATACATGTATTTATAGTTAAATTTGATTTTTTATTGCCCTTTGAACTGTGTCTAACTACTATTTGTGCCATTGTAAATTTTAAATCACTTGGGGAACATGGAGGTCAAGTTACGCTATCAAATTATGTTAGCCACAAGCTGCTCACCTGCATGTCTTGTGAAACATTTTTATTATATCATTATTTATTTTACCCAGTCTTACCTAAAGAGGTCCCTATTTATACATTTTAGTTACTTTTATAATGATAAATAAAAAAAATAAACATGAAAAACAAGAAATAAAGTACTTACCCGAATCTTCTGCTTTCTTGCTGCCAATTATGAGTGACACTTAACCCTATGTTTTTATACTAATGATAGTAATACACTAAATTTTTATTTAATTAAATAATGCACCAAAGAACATAGAGTAATAACATGCCAAAAGTAAACAATTTCCCCTAACTTTCACAATTTTTCTGGCTTTATAGCTATGCAACAAGAGCCGTTAGAAATTCATCCAAGCTAGTCATTATCTTTCCCGTGGGAACAAGGCTTGTACTAACAGTGAAATTGACAATCCTCAATTCAGAAAATAATGTTATACAATATGTCATTTGATAGATAAAACTTTGGCTTTCTGTTGGTTATAGATAATATATATATAATTAAACCTAAGAGAGAACTATTAACCAATCCTGAAAGAGAGGATGTAACAGATGAGTGTGGCAGGAGAGGTCTGATTTTCTATTTGATAGCTCTGTAACCAAACCAAACTGAAGGCTATAAAAATTATGATTTGTTTGAGCAATGACGGTTTTATTGTGAGTAACTTACATTTACTTTCGTATTTATTAGAGGGGTGGTGGATAAAATAGAGAAAATGTGTCAGATGTTTCACACTAGGGGAAAATTCAGGATTTTTTTTAAATATTGCCATATAAAATTAATAACTTAGAACTTATATACTATTAAAATATAGATTATTACCTAAGATTTTATGCCATACTAATTGGTATAAGATAAATAAAAAGAAGATTAATAAAATTTTGAATGTAAGTCACTAAAACCTCATGACACGTGTCGTAAAGGATGCCCATCGTGATAGGGTTATAGTGTAAAATAGTTAGAAATTACACAATTTTTGTAAGGTTGTGCAATAAATTTGCACACTTACACCATGTCTGCTAGTAATTTCCTCTGAAGGATATCAGTGCAATACTTTTATGGAAGGGCAAAATGCAAAAGAAATTGTAAGATAAATTCTTGTGCACTACAATTACAGTACAACTTCAAATTTTTTTTAACGTAACTGTGCTTAAATTTGTTCTATTATTAACCACTAAGAAGTGGCTTAGAATGCACCATTTTAACTTTAAAACAGAAAATCTGTCATGAAAGAGGAGAAACCCTCTTTCACCCCCCCCCCACACACACACAAGGTTTTCACTCTTTGAAAAGTTGCCCATTCTCACGTATGAAAGAAAAAGGGAATTGCCTAAGTAAGACAAATTATGAATTTCTAGAATTTTATCATATACAGTATTTGTGTTCAAAGGCTGAGTAACTAAAATGATATGGTTATAAAAAATAAGTTAATTTATTTCTTTGATATAAAAAAATGTTTTTTTCAATGTGCAGTGAGAGTATGTTCTAATATATTAACCTTGTAAGTAGCATATGCCAGATATTCAAGAACTTCTGCTGCATCTGCAGTCTTGTCTATTTCTTCTTCTGCACGTTCCAAGGCCTCTTGCATCCACAGAACTGTATGGTAGAAATCTTCATTGTTATAGGACTGACGGCCTAGCTCGAAACAGTCTCCAGCTGCAAAGAAAAACATTCTCTGATAATAATAATGTGATTTTCCAATAAGATTGTTTTGCTAGCTTCCATTATGGGGCATGTATCATTATAAATAGCTTACTGAAATTTATGCAAAAACACTTTAGATAGTTCAAACAAATGTCTAGATCTTAACTAGAATCTTAAAGGTGAAGGCTAAAACACAATCTCCAATCGGTTATTTTGGTGTTTTGGAACATTTTAACACTAAAAACATACTTACCAGTCAGCTCAGACGAATGTTTTGTTCCCTGGATGTAACCTTTTGCCAAGACAGAAGTGTCTATTTTGTATGTGTCTTGTAGTCTTAGCAGAGCTACAGCAGCTCCATTTAAGTCATCATCATCAGGAAATTTTAAATCATCTCTGTTTCTTGTAATATTTTCAATCAAATCTATAATTAAACCCAATTAAAAAAATGTTTTCATTTTTTGATACGTAAAATTCTTTATTAACTTTTTATGATGAATTCCATCTTCTATATTTTTGTATCAACACATCAATCTCTCTTCCTTAATTAGTATCCAAGTTTGAATACTGACTAAATGGAGATAAGGCGCTAGAATCAATGCACTAACAAAAGTTATAGAAAAAGGAAATTGATCAGTGAAAAAATCTTTGATTATACTTTTATTATAAATATAAGCCTTTAAAAAGAAATCTTTACTTCATACTTAATACTTATTGCAAAGTTAACAGAACCTTTTACTTGTTTTTGGTAACAATATGCTAACTGTATGTTACCCTCAAATTGTCAGCAAGAGAGAAAAGAAAATGTAGCAAGCCAAATAAAAAAATTGTGAATTTAATAACCTGCAAATAGAGATTAGTAAAAAAAAGTAAGAAAACAAGGCTGGAGATACCATAGATATTAGTTACTTAAACTACAAATCCCTATTTTGGCTCCATGCTGTTACCTAGTATTAAATTTGATGGCTTAGATGCTGTGCCCCCGCTGTATGTGCTCCACCATTTCCGTATTCATGGCGTGTTAGATC